>NC_048437.1:18730146-18941056 GCF_004353265.1 Vitis riparia
TATTTGCTGAAGAAATGTCTTGAAGGATCTGAACTCACCACCATTATCAGACTGTAGGCATTTGATTTTAGCATCAAATTGATTTTCTACTTGGAGTTTGAACTTCTTAAAAACAGGAAGGGCTTGGTCTTTTGTTTGAAGAGGATAGAACCAGGTGTACCGTGAGTAGTCATCTAGAAACAAGATGAAATATCTAGCACCAGAGGTAGACTTGATTGGGGCAGGTCCCCAAAGGTCAGTGTGAACAAGTTCCAAAGGGTTGGAAGCACAAGAAAGTGAAAGATGAGTAGGTAATCTGTGACTTTTAGCAAACTGACAAGAGGAGCAAACAATATTTTTATTCTTTTCAAAGGAGACATTACAACTCTGCATAATTTGGGTTACAATGTCAGTAGAAGCATGACCTAGTCTGTGATGCCATAACTTCACTTTATTATCAAAGATACTGGAATTATGAGAGTAAAAAGTAAAAGAATTAGTAGCACCAACAAAGGCTACTTTCTTGCTGTTCAAAACTGGGAATCGGTAAAGTCCATTCTCAAGCTGGCCTTGAGCAAGCACCTTCTTCGTATGTAGATCCTTCACAAAGAAACTATTAGACCGAAACTCAATTAAGGCATTATTATCTGAGCAGAATTTAGCAACACTTATCAAGTTTGCTGATATAAAGGGGACATGAAACACCTTTTTGAGATGAAAAGAATGTGAATCAGAAAGTAAACGATGAGAACCAGTGTTGGAAATGGATAGGTGCTTACCATTACCAATTGTCACCTTATCTGTGCCCGTGTATGGTGAAGAACTGGTCAGATTGCCCACACTCTGAGTCAGATGATGACTGGCTCCAGAGTCAAGATACCAAGTGTCATCTGCAAGATTATTAGAAGAGGCAACCATAGCAGGTATAGAGTTTGGATTACCAGCATTTGAGGGAGAAGTATTACTGCTCTTAGAGCTTTGATAGGAGATATCAAATCTGTGATAACAGATCTGAACAGTATGACCAAACTTGCCACACAACTGGCATTGTGGCTTCTTAGAGCTGTTGGAATTGTGCCTCCCATTTTGGCCATATCGACCCCCTCGACCACAACCTCTGTAGGTATAGTTGCTGGTGTTTGGGGTATGATTCTGTCATCGACCGCCATTATATCTCCTTCCACCACCTCTGCTATTAGATGAAGAGGCATAATTGGCTGATATAGGAGAGAATTGTTCAATCGAGCTTTGTTGCTCAAGGCGATGTTCAAACGCAAGAAGCATGCTATGAACAGCTTCAATAGAGATCTTGTCATCTCTAATATTAATAGCAGTTACAACTGCATTATAGTCGGATCCAAGTCCGCCAAGGAGATTCATAACCTGGTCTTGTTCTGAGACAGGTTCTCCAATTGCTGCTAGACTATCTGCAGCTCCTTTAACCTTCATGATATAATCGATCATAGACAGAGAACCTTTCTTGGTTGACTGTAACTCGAGCCTTAGCTGCATAATTCTGGCTCTGGAGGAAGATGAGAAGGTTTTCTCCAATGCATTCCAAGCAGAGTGAGAAGAGTTGTGACCAATGATTTGTGCCATGATCGTTGGTGTGAGAGACGAGTAGAGCCAGCTGAGGATCGTTCGATCTTGTCTTCTCCAAGCAACAAAGGCAGGATTGATCAATCCTGAATTGAGTTCTTTATCTGGACAGATGGAAGATCCGTCTATGAAATCTTCAAATCCATTGGCAAAAACAACATTATCAATCTGAGATTTCCACAGAATGTAATTAGTCCGATCAAGTTTCACAGGTAGAGTATGATTGAGCATCTGATAAGAAGGATGAGACGCCATTGTAATGCTTTGTCCAGATCCAATCGAGTCAGAGGATGAAGAGGATTGAGTGGAAGCGGAAGCCATGATTGGATCTTAAGGAAAGAGATGGAAAACTGAGAAAAAAGAGGAGAATACTCACACCTTTGATCGAGAGGCTCTGATACCAAGTTAGAATTTGAGAAGGCAAAACTCTGTTCTCTTCTTAGAAGAAAACCAGAGTGAAAGAGAGTTTATATATTGTTCAAGAAACTCTATTACAAGAAGTAAAGACAGCTGTAGTGATAGCTGTCATAACAGAAATCAAGTAAAGACTATCACGTGGGATCTGTAACCACTTCCTCTATCTTTGGCTTATCATGCCCAATCCCTGCATTGAACATGATTGGCATTAACCATTCCCGTCTTTCCTCACTTAGAAGTTTCATTCCAATAGTTCTGGTATAGCTCTGAATCAAGGGCTCTCCAAATTCGTTCCTACAGTCAGATGCGCCGCTGCTAGCATCAACGAGGATTTGAAGGGATGAAGCCATTCTGGAAGGGTGCTCATTCTGTCGTTTCTTTTCTCATGTGCAAGTTTAATCTGGGTCTTGGTGGAGTTATCAAGAATTATCATTGCTGGATCAGGATCTTCAAACTTCGCTTCACCCATATGGGCTTTCCACAGTGTAATAGTAGTACGTGGTTGGGCATCAGAAAGCCTGGCCCATAGAACCCACGCAGCCAACTGGAGAACAAGCAAATATGGCTCTCAATCACACGGACCACTCTGTTGTGCCCTTTTGCTTTAGCAACATCAAGTGCAGTTTGACAATCATTATTCATCACTAATGCATATGCTCCATGTGAAAGAAACAAGTGCACAGTTTCCTCAAGCACAAGCATTTCATGCCACACATCCAATATCATCAACGAGAGTACATAAACATTAAGCACTCAATCATATGCCATACCTAGCGCCCAAAGTATGACGGCAAGGTCCCTACTGATCCAACACCAGGATGAGGCCTCCCAGCTCCTACAGCAGCAGCTGATGCAGGAGACTGACCCAATTGGGAGCTCTGGTACGCACCCAACCCTTAGAAAGCAGCCGGAGAACCATAAGCACCAAGCGCATTGACTGGATCTTTTTCCTCCTCATTCTCTTCACTTCATCCTCGTTTCTTTGAAGATGATCCATCCCACATCATGCCAATGGCATCATCTCCTAGAGAATCGTACCACAACTTAAAAGCGTTTGGAAACTCTTCCTCTAAATCCCCAATGAAGTACCTCAGTGGATCAAAGTCTACCAGCAGCGTATCTTTCAAATCTGGGGAGTTTCCTTTCAATATGAGTGCCTGTGGAAACAAAAAGTTTGCCTCCGCCAATAGTGGAGACGGGTGGTGGTGACGGGGTTGATGCTGAATAGGGAGGTGGATATAAATACATGGTGACGGGTATGGTGAGGACCATTAAGAGTAATGGAGAGTGGTAAAGGAAAATGGATGATGGATGCGTATAAGTGGAAATGGGCATGGATTTGATAAAGCATGAAGGTAGGAATGGGGTTCTGGTGATATTAGATTACCATGCATGGAGAATGTATACGTGGAGGTCTATGATGCAAAGGAACTAAAACCGGGTCAAGTGAAGGGCTGTTTAGGGAATATGGCATCAGTTTCAGGTTGAGGAGATGGGGCCCTTGCGCCATTTGGCTGCCCACAAGCATGATCTGCAAAATAGGGTCCTTATGTCAGGGTCAACTTTCGGATTTTTTGCAAAGCTGATGCTGCCAATTTAAGCTCTGATTAATCAGTGTCTGCGATCTTGAATTCTTCAAGTTGATGCAACGCGACTTTAGGAAGGTAGAGCCTCCAATGAATACTTTAGATTTCAATTTTTGAACAATTATGGCAGCACCGTTCATCAATTGGCATTATCTTTGCCCTGGGATTGCAGCAAGATGAATGGAATGCCTCCTCACCATTTCTCTCTTTCTAAGTCCATATAACCTCTTTTCTGAATTGCAAGATCATGCGATTTCTTTGAGTTACAAAACCAGCAGCAGTAGATAACGTAGGATACCGAATGTCCTGAGAGTACATTTCTGAACCAAAATCAGAAAGTCAACCATTTTCAACCAGGTCAGAATCTAATGGTTCTGGAACATCAAAGAACTCATCAGCCACATCATTCAGGCCTACAAGGCTTGCATGTTCTGAAGGTGTTTTATCCACTTCTCTACAAGTGAGGACCTCTTGAAAGTGCCGAGTTGGCATCTGTAGCCAACGAACTCGCCCCAACACTCGGCCCAGAATTTGTTGCACTGTTCAAAATTGTGTCATTCACGTCCTCAAAAAAATCAGACCAAGATTAGAACGTCCCATTCCAGGAATAGAATTGGATGAGTTCCCAAATGATGAACTTATGTGAGAGTTAACTACAGCCTGAGACTGCTCATTCAATACGTAGCCACTTCCAGCAGAGAACCTCTAGGTTTCAGTGCTATTATGCAAGGATGAACCAACCAAAGGGAGACCCCCCAATGCCTGAGATTCATCTTCTCATGCTCCGATTTAGCTCTGTTGCATCTAGTGGACACTCAGACCTCTCTCTAATCCATCCAGATTCGATGATCAGACTTCCTTAAACAGAGTACCTTGAAGCTGACTGCAACCCCTCAAAGAAATACTGAATGACTTCGAAACGTGATTTCAGTGTAGTGATTTCTATTTCCTCCCCAGCATCCAAAGGCCCATCTGCTTGATTTCTCCACAGCAGCAGCAATTACCACAAGCATAGCTTCATACATTTTTTTCTAACCCCCAAATCAATCGACCAACCACGACGCAAATATAGGAAATAAACAGCCAATGACAACAATCATAGTGAACACCGAGGATTGAGCAAATAGGAGGACATGAAACGCATGACTGTACAGGGCCCTATTTCAGGTAACATCCATGGGCTCTTAACAGGTGGGATCAATGAAACAAGGAAAAACTCAAGAACAGAGCATGTATACAGAGGACTAAGTTCAACGAAAACAAGCAATCCACACCAAATCAATAAACTAATGCTTGTAACTAGAGCTAAAACATCAAGAGGAGTTTAAATACGAGTTAAAACTAGGCTCCTCGAACATCAATCAGCAATCAACGTTCATGAATCAACAGAAATGACTGAACGGCGATCAACATTCAATAATCAAGATGATAAGAAAGTGATGGAGGATGAAATGTCTGATGTTCATACCTGTAGGTTGCCTCCATACTAGCAAGACTAGCTTGGCTTTGGGTTGCTTTGTTTCAAATGCCCTAAATCCTCCTCCGAAATCAACCAAATTAATGAATCAACAGACCTTCTTCTTCTCTTCACTGTTTTCCTTTCAAACTCACCCACAAAACCAGTATGCTCCCGTCCTTGGCACCAAAACTCCTTTCCGTAGCAGCCTAAGCTCAAGGAATCCCCTCCAGAAAAATCTCTTCCTCTCCCTCTAGCTCTCTACTCCCTCTCCTCTCATTTTTTCCTTCGTTTTTCTCCTTTTTTTTTTGCTCTCTCTGCCAGTAACCAGCACCCTGCCCAAGCAAAGGATCTCCGACAATATCTCCAGGCAGCCCTCTAAAAAGCACCACCTCCTGCCAAAGGTTCCTCTGCACCAATCAGCACCTACCTTCTCTAACAGAAAAAATACGTGCCTCACTACTGCCAGAATATCCCCATGCAACGTGTCAATCCCTGATTTCTTACCTCTAAGATCACTCCTCTCATGCCACCCTCTCATACCAGCTGCCAAAAGCTCCTCAAAGTGGTGAAAGTAAGCCCTCAAATATCCTAAAGACTTATAGACCAAAACGAGGGTCTACAGATATCTTTTGTCGATCATGTATTATCTTTTAGAGGTTATTTTCTTTAAGCACTTCATATTTAATGTAAATATGCTATATCATCATACGTTTTGAATTTGTTCAATGAGAACCTTATCCACACATTTTATATATAAATACTGCATTTTCGTTTAAGATATTTTTACCAGAAATCTCTGAAAAAAATAAATTTCCTATTCCATAATTAGAAGGGATGCTAATAGACAATTTAAATTGATAAAATATATTTAAACCAAATGTTAATGGTGTCAATGAAATTAACCCCATCTTTTAAGGGACTTTTCATAATAGTACGGTAATTTAAAAAAATTATTCTTAAATTATTGTAGCAGAAAAAGTAACTCCAAATATATGGTAATTTTTGTCATGTAGGAGAGAGGTGAACGGATAAAACTTTTTTTTTAACCAAAATCGTTTTTTGAAAAGACGATTTTATTTCCATTTAAAAAAAAAATTCAAAGGGAAATCGTCTATTTAGTTTCCAATTTTTTTGTAATATTAATTTTTTCTTTTAATTTGGGATTTTTTTTAAAAAAAATTTATTTTTTATAATATTAATTTAAATTTTTTTAAAAATTAGTTTCCAATTTTTTTCTTTTAAGTTGGGATTTTTTTTTAAAAAAATTATTTTTTATAATATTAATTAAAAAAAAATTTTTTAAGGGAAATCATCTCTTCATTTCCCTTTGAATTTTTTTTAAAAATTAGTTTCCAATTTTTTTGTAATATTAATTTTTTTTATTTTAATTTGAGATTTTTTAAAAATTATTTTTTATAATATTAATTTATTATTTTTTTAAAAATTAGTTTCCAATTTTTTTCTTTTAATTTGGGATTTTTGTTTTTTTTTTAAATTATTTTTTATAATATTAATTAAAAAAAATTAAGGGAAATTGTCTCTTCAAGAGACGATTTCCCTTTGAATTTTTTTTTAGTTTCCAATTTTTTTGTAATATTAATTTTTTCTTTTAATTTGAGATTTTTTTAAAATTATTTTTTATAATATTAATTTAATTTTTTAAAATTAGTTTCCAATTTTTTTCTTTTAATTTGGGATTTTTTTTAAAAAAAATTATTTTTTATAATATTAATTTTTTTAAAAAAAATTTAAGGGAAATCGTATCTTCAAGAGACGATTTCCTTTTGAATTTTTTTTAAAATTAGTTTCCAATTTTTTGTAATATTAATTTTTTCTTTTAATTTGGGATTTTTTTTAAAAAAATTATTTTTTATAATATTAATTTAATTTTTTAAAATTAGTTTCCAATTTCTTTTCTTTTAATTTGGGAATTTTTAAAAATTTTTTTTTTATAATATTAATTTTTTTAAAAAAATTAAGGGAAATCGTGTCTCCAAGAGACGATTTCCTTTTGAATTTTTTTTTAAATTAGTGTCCAAGTTTTTTGTAATATTAATTTTTTCTTTTAATTTGGGATTTAAAAAAAAAAATTATTTCTTATAATATTAATTTAAAAAAAAAAGAGACAATTTCCCTTTGAATTTTTTTTAAATTAGTTTCCAAATTTTTTGTAATATTAATTTTTTCTTTTAATTTGGGATTTTTTAAAAATTATTTTTATAATATTAATTTATTTATTTTAATTAGTTTCCATTTTTTTTCTTTTAATTTGGGATTTTTAAAAAAAAAATTATTTTGTATAATATTAATTTAAAAATTATTTTTTATAATATTAATTTAAAAAAAAAAATTAAAGAAAATCATCTCTTCAAGATACGATTTTCCTTTGGAATTTTTTTAAAAAAATTAGTTTCCAATTTTTTTGTAATATTAAACTTTTCTTTTAATTTGGGATTTTTTTAAAATTATTTTTTATAATATTAATTTATTTTTTTTTTAAATTAGTTTCCAATTTTTTTGTAATATTAATTTTTTCTGTTAATTTGGGACTTTTTTAAAAAAAATTTATTTTAAAAAAAATTTATTTTTTATAATATTAATTTAAAAAAAAATTAAAGGGAAATCGTCTCTTTAAGAGACAATTTCCCTTTGAATTTTTTTTTAAAATTAGTTTCCAATTTTTTTGTAATATTAATTTTTTCTTTTAATTTGGGATTTTAAAAAAAAAAAATATTTTTTATAATATTAATTTTTTAAAAAAAATTCAAAGGGAAATCATCTTTTGAAGAGACGGTTTCTCTTTTGAATTTTTATTTTTTTTAAATGGGAAAATCGTCTCTACAAGAGATAATTTCCCTTTTTGAAATTTTTTTTTAAATGGAAATAAAATCATCTTTTCAAAAGACGATTTTGGTTAAAAAAAAAATTTATCGGTTCACCTCTCTCCTACGTGGCAAAAACTACCATACATTTGGAATAACTTCTTCTACTACAATAATTTAAGAATAATTTTTTTAAATTATCGTACTATTGTGAAAAGTCCATCTTTTAAGGATCCGGATAAAAGTTACACAGAAGATTAAAATGATTTTTGTGCCTTTTTTATGTTAAATGAAAAATACTTATTCCCTTTTTACCCCTATTTGATTGAGTGGTTGGTTTATTTCACTCTCAAGCCCTTTCCATCTCCCAGCCAACCTAATAAGTTTGAAACATTTTTTAAAGCTTTGTTTTTCGTATTTCAGTATTGACACACCCAACTCTCACTCCAGGCGTTGCAATTGATAGGATACACGACATGGATCAAATTAGTGGCGCAAGCAGTGGACAAGGTATGAATTGAGGCTTCTCTTTGATACACCTAACCATGTAACCTATATTTATGAAAATCAAATAAAATGATTTGCGAAACTACTAAACACTATGATTAAATTCATTATAGTTCTGTACAATACAAATCAACCTAAATCAGTTATCTAATTTAAGTTGATAATTTTGTCATGTTCTTGTAGGTTTAGAGATAAGTATTACTTTGTCCAAGAAACATTAATTAGGATCTATTATAACATGAAATGGATGTTAGGCTTTATGCAAAAGGGCTGGTATAATTGATTTTAAACTACTCGTGAGCCGACGTTCAAGCATTACCCCCAATGCTCAAGGCAGAATTCTATAGAATTCTGAAATGGATCTTTTTTCACGTTTTTTAAGAGTTTCTTCTTTTTGGAAAATTTTAGATTTTCGTTTCATAGGTGAAAAGAGTGATTAAAATTAAGAGGGCCGTCAAAATGCACACGGAGTATACAAAAAGCACCTTCCGGTCAACCAAGGGGAAATGGCAAATACAACCTGCCCCAGAACTAAGCCTAAAGCATAAAAGATCTAGAGAAAACAAAATAAGCATCTTCTATCCACTGCTGTGATTTCCCACTCTCCCTCATCATTTACGTTGTAAACGCTTGCACAAAACACCTCAGTTTCTTTCTCTTCTCGTCCTCTCGTCCCCTTAACTCTTTCCGAGCCCCCAATTTTTTTAGGTGCGCCAAGATGTCAGCACTGAAGCCCACTGTCGGCGAGCTGAACGAGTCGCTGAAAGCTTTTGGGTTGCCTGAGGACGGATCTGCTATAGACACCTTTACCCTTGAAACCAAGCCTGGACATCACCCCTGTGCATTCACACGTTCACGTTCTACAATTTCAATCGGGATCACTCTAGCCTCTTCAAACTCCAAGGAAGAGCCCTTCTCCGAAACCATTTTTAGGGGACTGCAATCCTTTCCCAAAGAATCAACAGAAAAAGCCACGTCACATCCCTCGGAACCAAGACCAATCCCATAAAATGGAGAAGAAGTTGCTCGTGTCTCCAAGATAGGAACAGAGAAATAAAAAGTACCAAGATGTCCTCCCGCTACGTCCATAAGCGCCATTTCTTCAACTGCAGCAGGTGAAGCAGCACCCTCACTCTCTCAACAGCCCATCTCTCCTGTATCTTCACCCATAACCTCTAGACCAGAAAATCCACAACTCGAAACCTCAGTAGAAATGAATGGTTGTACTTCCCAACGCAACTGATGGAGAAGCAAGAGAGGCCAACCACCACCTTCAACATCCCAGGCATCCTTCTCCCATCCAATCTCACTAAAGCCTCGCAAGTATCCTCGATCTTTTTTAACACCTTCCGACTCCACAAGTGCAGTTGGAGGCTTGGAGCCCCACCACACTCACCCACGCTTCCGTGGCGTGCGCACCTCTTCGACAACACTCTACCTCCGGGTTTCGACCTATCCAAATGCAAAACCGTTTCTTTAAGCCTTTTTACACCCCTTGACAACACAATCTCTCCATCAAAGCCATCTTCAAACTCGAACAATAGAAGGGCACCCCTTAGCAAGGTAATCCTTACCCTCCTCTCAGAGACCAATCATGACCCACACAACAGCTCAATGCAAGAAAATCTGGAGTTGGGTCTAGAAAATCTACCCATCTCCTTGCTAGACCGGTACTCAAATTCTCTGACCGGGCTAAACCTCCTTCTCCTCAATCTGAATCCAGACTGCTTCATTCACCAAACCCTGCTCTTTCTTAACCAAATCTACAATAGACCCCTTCAATGGATACACTGAACTACCCATCTCCAAAGACCTTGAGGCAGTTGGGGATGGACGCCTCATTCCCTAACTCGGAGAAAGCGAAGCTTGTTGGCAGGATGGACCCTATCCCCTAGGAGACTTCTTCCTTCAGGGAAACTCAAATTGAAACTTTTAGTCTCCACGTAGCCAATCAAGCAAATAATGAACCTCTTGCCTCGTAAGAGCTTAGTTCCACTGTAAACTCTATCGTTGTTAGAACACCATAATATTCGTCCTTTTGGGGTTAATGCTCTCAATGGAGAATCGATCTTTTAAGATCCATTTCCTTTTATAAGGATGGAATGGAAGAAAAGTAATAAAACCTGTTATGGCTACTGACTAGCATCCTTTTACTTTCTCAATAATAAAGCCTTTGACCATTGTATTGGTTCAATTCCATCCAAGATTGTGTGGGTGAAGAAAAAGCGATTAATTGGCCACTACATCTGTAGATTCCATCAAATCATTAAACTTGGCGGCGGCTCACTCTTTGAAAAGTGATTCATCGGCCATTAGATCTATGGGTTCCACCTTATTCTCAAATCTCGTGGCTTGGTTGATTGGCACTCCTGTAGGCTAATCTTGCATACAAATTCTGGAGGTCTTGGGTCCTGCATCCACCAAGAACATTTCCTTCCTTAACCGTAAAAGTTTAGATTGTGAGGTGGTTTCCATTACATAAAAAAACTTGCATTAGGTCTTGGAAATGATCCACTCAAATAGATGCTCATCATAAGCTTTTTTATTCTTGTTTATAGAATACACCCACAACAAGACATATTGGCTATTGAATCTTGGAGGTAAACCATTGATACCCTAGCGCACCGAGTTCGTCTTCGAGGAGGATGAATTTATTTCAATGATAGTGTTTCTTACTCATATAGGTTTTCTTGTTATGCATTACACGTAGAGTCCAGTTTTCCTTACAGGTAGAGTCTTGTTGGGACTGTGTTAGTGGCTTATAAAAACACCACACCCTTTCCCATTCAAAAAGCTAATTTTTAAAAAGTTTTTTAGAGAGCATTACATATCGAAAGTAATATTTCAAAGCATGAACTATACATCTCCTTTCAACATAGTGCATCCAAGGTGAGATTTGTTGGCTATAAAATCTAGGAGGTAAACGTACTAGTGATACCTTAGTGTAATCAGTTTGTCTTCAAAGATGTGGGATTTATTTAAAGGACAATGCTTCTCATGCTTGTATCCATCACCGACAAGTTTTCT
This sequence comes from Vitis riparia, assembly GCF_004353265.1. Lineage (NCBI taxonomy): Eukaryota > Viridiplantae > Streptophyta > Magnoliopsida > Vitales > Vitaceae > Vitis > Vitis riparia. The sequence continues at coordinate 18,741,543 of NC_048437.1, forward strand.
TGTTATTCCTTGTGTTTTTTAGGTTAGTCCTTTGTTTTCATATCCCACAAAATTAAACTTTTTAGCCATGTTTTATTTTGAAAACCACAACCTTCTCCCCCATTCCCTTCCTAAAACTCTTTAATGCAAACTTTGAATAAAAAATGGGAGTTAGTTTTTCTCCTTCCCAAACATTAAGAAGTTTGCCTTTTCGTTATTAAGTGTGTGAAACAACTTTGTAATTCTAAAGTATTGAGGTTGTCCATTGGGTGCGTAGTGATAGATGACGAGGAACTATTTTTAAGAGTTTTTTCTTTTTAAGAAATTTTATATTTCATTCCCAATCTTTTACTCTTGAATATAAACTTTGAAAAAAAATCTAGGTATTAGTTTTTCAACTTCCCAAACTTTTAGAAGTTCGTCTTTTCATTCCTAAATTTGTGAGCGAGAATTGTATTCTCTTTGGCGTTGAGGTTCTCCATTGGTTGTGCTTGTGGTGATGTGTCAAAAAATTAGATTAAGTATTGAGAGTAAGATTGAGCGATAACATCTATCATGTCAATATGTATACCATTTGTTTAATAATGGAATTGTGTTGAGTAATTTCTGGTAGTTTTTTCATTCGCATTTTCTTTTTGACATCTGTAGAATGATTTTTACGTGTACATAATTGTGTATCTTGTTATTGATCCTTTTTTACATTTACTGAAAACAAGTGTTTTGGGCTAAAGCGAAGTAAATATTCTAAAAATTATTAGTGTCGCACAATTTATTTTACTATAATGGTCGGTGATTGATTTTTTTTTAACTTCACATGCGAAAAGAATGGGGCTATCAGTTGCCATTTTGGATAAGTTGATTCTACGATAATAAGGCTGGGAAGCCCACCTTCAATCTGTGGTGGAAAGATCGGCCGAAAGGATAAGGTTAGCTTAATCTTGAGTCTTCATTAAAAGGTGAGGATAATCTTGTCCTAGACAAAAATTATTCAGTATCAGTCCGCGTCTTGTTTTATATATAAAAATAAATAAAAGAAAGTATACATGTCACCTATAAGGTAATCTAGATATGGAATAAGTCTCATGGATGGTCTAAAATCTGAAACCAAAGACAATTCTAGTATAGGAAAGCAATGTCACATCCCATTTAAAATTTGAAAAAGGCCTGAAGTAAATTACATACTAAATTACAGGAGCGAAAACGATGAAACATTAGATTGAAGTTTTTACAGAGATGTGGTAGAACTCTGATTAGATATCTCATTGTCGTAATGATAATGGCTGTAGAGGTTGAGGTGGACCATTTCATGGGGCCGGAGGAAGTGGATGACAGTAAGCTTTTTAGAACACTGCCTGAATTAAAATCCCAAATTGTTCAACTACAATTCAATTCTCCATCAGCAGCTGTAATGCGTAAATGTCCCAAGTTTCAAAAGGCGTTGTTGCCATCAGATGCCAAGGGTTCCGAACCTTCTGGCGACCCCCGCAAGGAGCCAGATTTCATGTCTTTGGGTCCTTATCACCGTGGCAAGTCCAAGCTCGTGCGTGGCGAAGAGATCAAGCTTAACTTGGCAGTGCATGCCTTCAAATTATTTTTGAAGTCGAAAGTAGGCCAGCGAGTAGACCAGCGAGTAGGCCAGCCAGTAGGCCAGCCAGTAGGCCAGCGAGTAGGCCAGCCAGTAGGCCAGCCAGTAGACCAGCCCTCAGTCCAGCCAATAGAGATGGTAGTCGATGAATCATACAACAAAATTAGCAGTAAAGTTAAGGATCTGAGGGATTTTTATGATTGGGAGGGTATGAAGGATTATTCGGATCAAGAATTCAGTGTGATGATGCTGGTGGACGGGTGTGCTTTACTGTCGTACATGATTATTGCTTGCGGTGTGGATGACCTTGAAGAAGAAACTTTTCATATCAGAATTGAGGATGTAAGCCGTCTGCGTCGGGACGCGCTGCTGCTGGAGAACCAACTTCCCTATCCAGTGCTGCTTGAGCTGAGGAGTATGTTGCCAAAATTTTACACTAGTTGTTGGAAATTACTATGCCTGGATTTCTTCGGCATGATGGAGGAGGAGGAGGAGGAGGAGGCCTACCCATTCCTGCCAAAAATGAAGAAATTTTGCTGCGGGCCGTTCTTTGCGACCGGGCAAAGTAGTAACCCTTGCATGCCCAAAAGTATGAGCTGGCAACGGGGGCCAAACCCTGATGGAGAGGCGGGGATAAACCATAATGAAGAGTCGAGGTATTGTCATCTTCTCGATATGTACTTACAAAATTTCGTAGGACCCAAGGGGGATAAAATTGGCGGTATTGGATCAATTGAAGATGTGAAGGAGCAAGCTATGGCATCATTTAGAAATGTGAAGGAGCTGATGGCCACTGGAATCCGCATCAAGCCTAGTCCTACACGTTACTTGAGGGACATTTCTTTCACTTCCAATTGCGTCACTGCATCCCTCAGACTTCCTCCCATCACCATTGATAAGTCAACCAAGACATTGTTCTTGAACTTGATAGCGTATGAAATGACATTAGGCGTCGAACATCATGACTTCATCCCTTACCTTCGCTTTCTTGACTCCCTCATTGATCATGCTGATGACATTAAGGAGCTGCAGTCCGCCGGGGTGCTCCAAAACTATCTAGGCACTCATGAAGAAGCGGCTGAATTTTTCAACACTGTGTCCGCCAATTTGGAATCAAACCCTCGTACTTACATTAATGTGGTAGTCAAAATTCGGAAGCACCTTAAAAGTCACCGTAACAGCAGACTAAAAAGGTGGATGACGCAATGCCTGGACACCTACTTCGGTAGCCCCTGGACTATCATAGCTTGGGTTGGTGCTGCTTTGGTCCTTTTCTTTACTGGCGTCCAGACTTATTTCTCAGCCTTCTCTCATTGATGCAGGTATCATCGTACCTCAAAATCTACTTTAAAAGCACGATGGTCATTTCATATTTCAAGTCCAAATACTTAAATTAGGAACAATACAAATATTTATTTGTAATTAAAAATTACCATTTATCAAATTTTTATTGAGAGTAATAAAATAAATGAATTTTTAAAATTTTTAAAACTAACACTTCAAATCCAAGGGCAATAAGGTTAATTATTATAACTTGTTTACTAGCATTGAAAATGTGAACAATTATAACTTTATTATGGTTATATAATTCAGAGTCAAACATTATATTCCATTAATTCAAACTTATAAAATAAACATTATATTTTTGGAAAAATATCATTTTTCATAAACAAAGAAAATGTTCAAACATATTTTTCATATAAAACATATATTTGATCCATGTGCATAAATAAAAATATTATTTTTGTACATTTTAAAATATTAAAAGAAAATTATTACATTTTACAAAATGTGTAATAATTTTTTATCGCTTGATTTTTCATCGTTTATTAGATCAAAACAAAATTTATAACATAATTCACTATTCTAGAGTAGCTTGTACCTGATCAAAAAGTGGTTTTAGTACAAACTACTATAGTATAGTGGTTTTTAGGTGTTGTCCACTAGGATGGATTATTCTCGATAATTAAGGCTTGAATGAAAGGATAAGAAATGATTGTGATCAAGTGAAATTGATTTGAAAATTTATGGTGAAAAATCAATTTAACAATGGTTTAAAATTGAGAAGAAAAATAAAATGTAAAATAAAAGAAAATTAATAGAAAATGAAATTCTTGGAGTTAGGATTTTCTAGAAAACAATTTTCATGGTGAATAGATGTTGAAATCTAATTTTCATCAAGTTAGATTGAAAACCTAAATTTTCATCTAAATCGATTTTTGATTTAGCTTTAGGTTTAGATCTAATTTCTCTTCAAATTATGTTATTTAATTTAAGAGATCTATTCAAATCATATATTTAATTCATCTTAAATTATCTTTCAATGATTCACACAATGCAACTATTTAGTCTCATCAAATCTAGCATTAAGAATTTGATGAATCTACCTAATTTGCATTGTAGTAATCATCCAAGACAATTTGAAGAGAAAAATCTTGAAATTTCAATTAATCAATCAATTTGATCAAATTACCCTTGCAAGTCAAGATCATTTCTTTAATTCACCATAGATATTGCCTCTAGATCCTCCTTCCTCCGAGAAAAACGAGATGTAGTCACTCATGCTTAGAGATTTGGTCTCACAAGGCATGTTTGGTTAGCAAGAAAATGAGAGAAATGAAGGAAAGTAGAGAATTCTATATAGAGAGAAAATCTGGAAAGTTCTATAATTAAAAAATGTATAAAAGTCCTCAAATAAGTAAATCAAGTTTCTATTTATAGGTCAAGGTTGAGTGGACGTTTGGCATCACCTAAGAGGTCTTTCGGAGGCTTCTTCACCAAGAAATCTAGAAAAAATGCAATTTCGCATGAGCTCCAACAATTTCGCACGATTGTGCGAAGTGGAAAATGCATCAACCCTAATTTTGCCTTCCTGGAGCATTTCACATGACTGTGCGAAATTTTGGCATGGTCATGTGAAATCAATTTTCAATTTTCCCTTTGAGCTGCAACCAAATTCATTTTTGGTCCATTTCGCACGACTGTGCGAATTTTCTGCATGTTCATGCAAAATGGAAAAACATAGTTTTTCAACTCCTTTTTGCCATTTCTTTCCTTTGAATCCACCTCAACTACCTCCAAATCAACTCCAAATCCCAATCTAAACCAATTACATTACTTCTTTCATTATGCGTTCAAATCTTCATCAACTTTATTTGTTTTCTTCAATTTGATTCATCTCTTTTGTCATCAATTTATCAAAATCATAACTTGAAATGACACCAAAACTTTATAAAACTTGTTACTAACTCTTGTAAGGGCAAAAACATGTTAATTGAGTGTTTTAGTCATAATTACTACTCAAAAGATGTGAAACTCATGAAAATTATTATCTAAAATGTGTGAATTTTGAGTAGTAATCAATTTTCCTTATCTTAAAGAAACACTCAAAAATCTTGGAGAAATAATCTTGAGAGTCTATACTTCAATTGGAAAAATCTGAACTTCAAATTTTGAATCTCTAAACCTTTAGTCATATAATCTCCAAATTTATAATTTTGGTTAATAGTTTGAAAGAGAAAACAAGAGAAAAATTTAAATTATACCTAGGATTATTAACTGTAAAAGAACTCTTTTTTTTTTTAATGAGTTTGATTAATTACTTTATAATTTACTATTTGTTTCATAGAGTAAATTTTGGGGTGTTACATGTATGCCTTGTTTTCTTGCTATCTATTGAGTGCTTCTGCATTTTACCTATTAATGGAGATCGACAAATTTTGATTACTTAAATGAATAGATCTATATAAAAATAAAATAAAAATTATATAGTTTCGAATGTGAAAATTACATAAATTTTGTGAGTATAAAAGTTAAAAGTTTTGACTTTAGAGAGGAGAAAAAAAAGAATGATGAAAGATGCTAGTAGGTAGGAAGGATTTGGGATGTTAAAACAAAAAAAAAAAAAAACAAAGTGGCCTGCACGTTGACCTAGGAAAGGAAGTAAACAGTATTTTGGTAAACAATGAGGAAGAAAATGACATTGATGGCTTGGAAGAGAAATATGTTAAGGTGTTGTTGGGTATTGAAATTAATAATAATAATAATAATAATAATAATAATAATAAAAGAAATAATAATAGTGAATGGAGTTGGTATAGGGTTGTTGGAATAAAAAAAAAAAATGCATGGCGTATTTGTTAAGCTTCAGTAGGAGATTTAAATAATAGTAATAATAGTTTAATACAAATAAATATTTTTAAAATATTTAATTTAGATAAGTTAGAAAAGAGAAATAAATTATTGTTTAGGAAGTTGAAAATAATATTGGATGATAATAATATTAACATGATAAATTAATTAGGATCCTTAATACTAAATAAAATATTTTTAGGATTGTCAAATTTATATATTTAGATAAATAATCAATAATCAATATTATGTATGGTATTATGTTAGGTGAGAAATTCTTCAGAGTTAAATACTTTAAGATTTTGAGTGCTTCTTAAAGAAAAGGGAAATTAATGCAGATTTTTATAAAAGAAAATAATTTTTTTATATTATATTTTGAAATGTATAAAAATATTATTTTTATCTTTACGCATGGATCAAATATGTGTTTTGTATGAAAGTATATTTGAGAATTTCCTTTGTTTATGAAAAATGAAAAATTGAGGAGATATGATGTTTTGTTTTGTAAGTTTGAATTAATGAAATAAAGTGTTTGACTCTGAATTATATGACCTTAATCAACAAGTTATAATTGTTGACATTTTCAGCTTTAATCAACGAATTATAATAGTTGATATTATATGACCCTAGTCAACAGGTTATAATAGTTGATCTTATAACCCTAATCAACGGGTTATAATAGTTGATCTTATGACCCTAGTCAACGGGTTATAATTGTTAACATTTGGTTTTGTTCACATTAAATGAAACAAATTTGAAACAATTACTCAATTACGAAGTCCCACCTAATTGAGTACCATTTGTTATACGATAACCAGAGTAAAGATATTTTAAATGTATTCGATTTGGTTTTGATGATAAATTATTTTGAAATGGATATGAGAAAGTTTTCTTGAAAAGTTTGAATGTATTAGCATTTTGAATTCCAAAGTTTTTATGAAAATAAGTATATGTTATATCTCCTATTTGCAAGTATGACTGAAAATGTTTGATCCATGAGACTGTATTAATGTTCCTTATTGGGCTTCGAGCTCATCCTCATTTGTTAATAATCTTTCAGGTAACCTCAGTTCAAGTGAAGAGTGACCATTAGGAGGGAAATTTGGTTTTATTAGGACATTTGTTTAAACTCTCTTCATTGTGAACATTGTTTAGATGTTAAAACTTAATTATTGTTTGAATTATTTTGAGTTTGGAGTTATTTGGACAATAACACTTTGGTTGATGTATTAATTTTTTTAAAGTTGATACTTGAAGATTTTAGAATTTTGTCCTACTACTCTGAACAAAAATTTGGTAATCAATAAATTTTCAGTTACAATACGAATGTTTGTATCATTTCCACTTTGAGCCCCTGGCCTTGAGGTGTGAAATGATTGTCATGTCTTTGGGATGGATTTTGGGGTGTGACATATAATGATTAACATAGGATGCTAAAAATTACAATACAAATATAAAGTTTTAATTAAATAAATTATTTCATTATTTAAAATCCAAATTTAGAATTTTTTATTTTTTGAAGTGAATACTCTTGTCAATAAATTGAATGTATTATTTCATATTTTCTTAATCATTAATCATGAATTTAATTTTAGTTACTAGCTATATTAAAACCTTTTTTTTTCCGCTTTAAACAATTTATAACAAAAAGTGCCATAAACTTTTTTTCCTCGTAAAAAAATTATTTTAATTTATATAAAAAATAATTTTTATAATATTAATATACTCATTAAAAGAAATTTTAATAAAAATATGTAATAGTAAGACTCCACCTTTTGTTGGAGAGCATGATATTCATTTAGTTAAAATTTTATAAATTTAAATATATAAACAACATTCTTTTATGTCTTGGATGTAATAGTATATTTATTTGGATTAATTTTATTCATTCCTAAAAAAATTAAACTAAATTCACCTTAATTTAAAATTTCATGAAATACCTCCTTTTTATCATTTTTATTTGTTATTTTTACTCATTTCTCCTCTTATCATTTTTATTTGTTATTTTTACTCATTTCTCCTCTCAAACAAGATAAGAAAGGTACCGGATAAAATTTTAAATTTTTAACAATTAAAATGCATTTAGTTAAATGGGAAGGTGATTGAAATCAATCAATCCTACTTACTTCCTCCATAGTTGTCATTTGTGATTTATTTATGGAGCCTGCCTAAATGCCTATTTCCGGTGGTTTCTTGTGGAGTTTATGTGGCTATGTGTCTCCGGGGTTAGGTTATAAAATAGGCTCCATTTTGAGCATGAAGCCAAGCGTACACTCTTGTCTTTAGCTGATGGAAATTTCTCAACAGTCACACCTCCCCTGCCCATTTTGTTTGGTTGGTAGGAAACTTCCCACTACCTAAGATTGTTTTCAGATTTCTGCATTCTTTCAATATAGAGGAATATTCTCCTAAAATTCTATAATTATGCATTTCACGAGATGGGAATTGGCTGAAAGAATTTGTCACAATGAGGTTGTCCAAGGGCCAAGCCCAAACCAAAACCATCATATATTATGAACTGCGAAAACCATAAAACATGACACAATATGACCTAACTCACAAGCCATTTTTCACTTCGCTAAAATCCAATACAAGAGTAAGGACTAAGGACGTCCAAACCAGTCGACACGCCACACACCACATACTACGCTACGATAGTAGAACAATCGTTGCCTCCTAAGACGACATTTGGACTAACAATTGCAGTATTCAATATAACAAGAGAGGTTATAAATAAGATCGACTCCATCCTTACAATCATGGAGTGCATGCAATTGCAGCCTTATTCCCAAATCATGGATCCTGTAATTATTAAATGATGATGCATTGATGAAGAATGGAATAGCGAGCGTCACTCAATGATTGGTATGATCAAACTTACCAAACTATGCGGACCGAGCCACTACGAAAATCCTTAAACTGGAACAAACCAAGATTCACAGAAAAAGTTACCCTCGTTCCCTTTCTTCTTGGCTTGAACCTCGCTATATGCATTCACGGCTGCTTTGAAGGGTGTGTAGGGAGATATAAAATTAGGCTAGCTCTTGGCTTCTAACATCTTCTCTTTGTAATCTTTCAGAAACTGGTTCAGGACCTCGTCCGCTCCCCCTTTATTATGGCCTTCAATATCACTCAAGACTGCTTGAGTCCATTCGTCTGCATTGATCTGAAACAACATAAGAAGAAAACTAAGGCGAACAGGCCTTTCATGGGAACAACCTTCCTAATTCTTAAATAAAAAACTCTACATCTACAAGAAGGTAAATATGGGAAATACTTCATAAGGTCGGTTCACCAAGGTTTCAAAAGAAGGCCATGTTTGAAAAAGAAAAGAAATGGTTGAATAATTCACACAGACAAAAGAAAATAGCTACATAAAGTCAAGATGAAATCATTAGTGGATTTTCCATCGTCATTCTAGAACTTCAAGGTTCGTTTTGGCGGTGTTGACTCAATCTAGGAAACTTTTGAGAGGAGTTGAACGAACTGGTGGTAAACACTTTCTAGTTTCAAGTTGAATCACTCACTTTCAGCTCAACTCTGCTGAATTACAGCTACTAATGGGGTTTAACAGCTACTTCAATTCTACTGAGCCGAACTTCAAGCCAAACCAACCACTATTAAGATTGGTGAACTTCTAATTTGGGCGGTGAAAGTAGTTTTACTTTAGTACCTTCAAGTTCCCCGTTGAGGATGAAATGTTAACGATCCTTGGTGAATCTGATAATTGGAGGAGAGGAATAAATGCTCCAATGATTTTCTGTGCCCCAGAGTAATTTAAAGCTTAAATTGGCATATGGATACATTCAAGAATGTGAAGGAGTAACGGATGATATATACCACAAAATTAGCGAATATGTTAGTGAGCTGAGGGGCTGTTATGATGCAGAGCCCACAAAGTATTATAAGGATCACGCATTAACCACCGTGATGCTGGTGGACGGGTGTGCTTTACTCTGTTACATTGCATCGGTTTGCTTAGGTTATCGCAATAAATATTTCAATATCAGATATCGGGATATAGGCCTTCTGCACCACGATGTGTTGCTGTTGGAAAACCAGCTTCCCTATCAATTACTCCTTAGGCTGGTGAAGAAGGTGAGTTCAGGAGCGGTGGGTTTTTTTTGGATGCCGGTGTTCCAGGAATTCTTCGGCATTAATGACGAGTCAATATTACAGGAATTTATAGGTATGAGAGAGTCCTTGCTGCAAAAAATGAAGAATGATTACCCCCGCCTATTCTTCCTATACAACAAAATTATTAGCCTCAAATTGAAGTCGAAAAGTCCTAAGAACGAGTCAAAGCCTTGTCATCATCTACTCGATCTCTCCTGAAGAATTATCCTAGGTGATGAACATTCCAGCAGCCCAACGCACCGTGAAAATGAAAAATTGGAAGGTCCTTCGTTATTGGATAGTTGGATTGGTCGTATGCTGGATATGGCATCAGTTAGAGATGTGAGGGAGATTATGGCATCATTTAGAAATATGAAGGAACTGATGGACGCTGGAATCCGCATCAAGCGCAATCTTACATGTGACATGAGGGACATTTCTTTAAGTTCAAATGGGATCACCGCATGCCTGAGAATTCCTCCCATCACCATTGATGACGTCATCAGCATGGAACTTTGCAAAGTTGACCAAAATTGGGCTTTAAATGTACAGGCCAGGCCCAACCCACGCCATAACCCGGATGTACAAGCCTAAAGTTCATGGGCCTCAGTCTTTCTCCAATTTTTAGACACAAAATGTTCCTAATTTCAGCTCATTAATGTACTGCCAAAAGTCGTATGTGCATACATCAGAGAAAGTAGGCAGTCAGTTGATGACATTGGCTATGTAATTAGAAGTTAAAAAATGAATGTGTGGTCATGTCGTGTACCAGCAATTAATTTTGATTAAAGTAAATAAAGGTATTGTGGGTGAAATAATTGTTATATGTGTATATTAATTCCTAATGATGTATTATATTAGGTTGATAATTTTTTTTTCTTATTACAATATAATACTAGTAGCATACAACTTACTTCCTTAAGCCTGAATTATAATTATCATTTTAAATTACTCAAACTTGTTCGATTCCAGAACTAGATGAGGTAAACGCTCAAAGAAGTAAGACAAAATCAATGATAATGTAAACGTGAAAAAAGAAATTAAAAAATGGAGAAAGACATGAACATTGGAAAGGTACCAGGGAAAACGATGGAAATGTAGTTCAAAAGTTTTGCAGATAGTTCGAATACCATGCAAGAAATTCAAATATCGTCTAAGGCACATTTGAAGATCCCCCAGTTTTTTAACATTCTTGAAGCACATGGAATGCTTTTAATTTCCCTCTATTGTATTAAGACATCGAATTTTGGCATATATATTAGATTTCATACCGTTGACATGGAAGGTGGCCGAGAAGGCGACAACCATGGTGCCGACGGATACCCTTCCGGCAAGTGGTTTATTATTCGTGTTGATTAAACGTGCCACGGAAATTTGGGGTTCCCTCACAAACTGAATTTTAAAATAGACAGGCCAGGTTCGACCCAAGCCTGGATTGCCCAACCCGAAAGGTTCCTACTAGACTTAAATCTGTTTGGCATTAGGCCCAATTCAGGGGATTCAAAGAAATCCTTTTTAGAAATTTGTTTCTCGGTTCCCACATCTACCCCTCTTCCTGCAAAAATAAATGCAATGTGTGTAAATTAAAAGAATTTTACGACAATTTTTTATATTTAAATTTTTTTATTTACTTTTGCTTTTTTAACAAAATAAATAAGTTTAGTTTAAAAAAAAAAAAAAGTAACTTACTGAGAAAGGGAAAAAGCAACATAAGACTCTAAAAAGTCATTTGTAAATACCCTAAATATTCTCAAACAACATATTTCAAGAAATAAATTTTAAACAACTATTTTTAATTAGAAAAAAAAATTATTTCCACTACTGATTTCCTTGTTCTCTTTTTCTTTTGTAAGTTTTATTTTATTTGTTTTCTTATATTTTTCTCCACCATTGGACAAAATATAAGTATTAAACTGACTAGCTTGGAGGTTTCCCGGGGATCCTTGGCAATGCAAGAGCTTGTGGAGTGGCAGGAAATCAGGGTGATCAGTCTCAATCAAAGTCAATATAATTATTTTTATTTCTCTCATGTGATTGCATTTGAATTCTAAGGTGATCACATGAATGCCTTTGTATGCTTACAAGAAAAATAATCAGTGGCTTGGTAATTCAGTTTAACAGTTTAATATGATTTAATAATTTAATTTAAATCATTAAATAGAATATACTTAGTTAAATTACTTAATGTCATGATTTAAAGTTAAAAATAATTTTTAAATATAAAGTTAAATGGATAACTTATTCTTAATCTTAAACATCTTTTCTTTCATTTGTCCATATTTAATAAAAACATATTTTATAACTATGACTTTACATCCATAAATTATTTTTTTTATACAACATATTATATAATTATCTTATATATTTAAAATAATTTAAACATAGATATTTAACAAATACATTTTATAACTTAAGATGAATAAAAGTAAACATAAGTTTAAATTAATGAACAAATATTATTTAAAATTAATGAGAATAAATACGTTAATTTAATTATTTAAAATAATTTTTAAGTTAATTTTATTCAATAATCTTAATATTTAAATTTAAAAGTAAGTTTTAAGTCGATATTAACTTAAAATTAACTTAAATCGTTAAGTAATAGTAATAAGTTTTACCCAACGTCCTTTTAATTATTGACTACTGATTCATATTTCTTTTATCATTTCTCTTATCCAATTAAAATTATTAGAAATCTACCCATTTATGTTTTCTATTTAATCTCTTTAGCAAACTCATCGTGTTTGAGTAGTTAAATTAAATCTTATGTTTCCTCTTTTTTGGGATTTTGAGAAAAAAAAATCAATAATTTTAAAAAACATTTATTAAAATATGACAATTTTAAAAATATTTTAAAATTTATGGGAAATATTTTTGAAGCATCATATTTTAATAAATATTAAAAAATGGTTTTTTTTTTTTTCCCCTCAAAATCCCCATCTTGGCTCTTGAGCATTTGCTCTCCCACTTCTAGTTAATTTGTAACCACATGTTTCAATTTTGTTTATTGATGAGACATTTCAATAACCTCATTTTTTATCCGAATTGCCTTCACAGGTTTGGACGTTTCTTTGCCTTGTGCCTTGGCTAAGGATAATCTAGTTTTTTCTTATCATGTATCACGTTAAGGTATGGGAAATTGTCTTAAACAAAAATATTGTTCAACATTTAATGCCCATTAGACTTAATTTCATTCACCTTCCCTTATATTTTTGTTAATACATTTTATTCTTATAAATTTAAAATTTCATTAAATATCTCTTTTATTTCTTTTTATTTTTTATTTTTACTCACGTTCTTTCTCATTTAAAATAAATAAAGTATTTGATGAAATTTCAAACTTATAAATATAAAGTATAACTAGTCAAAACCTCATGAAAATGAAATTAACTTACTCTCATTGTAAATTCTCATATGATTAAGTATCAAGATGAGTACGATATATCTTTAAGATGAATATAAATACATACAATATCAAATTATATATAAAAAGGATAGTTTAAATTAAATAATCAATTTAATTTTCAAATAAAATGACTAATGTCATTTTAACATATACAGGATATCGATCCTACATGTATGGATTAATTTAATGTTACCCAATTAAAATTTTTACTTACCCCTAAGATGTTAAGGTAGAGTAATTGATCATACAATGCATAATAATTATTTTCTTCATTAGATTAAATAATACAAATTACATATAGGAATGAGATTATTTAGATGGGATTTCTAATTAATGATCCAGCTTAGGTATGAACTTAAATTATGTGTTTGTTGGAAACCCTTGTGATGGAATAAAATTTCATACTTTTATACTTGTATTTATTTTTTTTGAAGAACAAGTTTGACTTTTCCTTTATAATAAACATATAAGTCTTTTTTTAAAGGGTAAATAAGACTTTAATAATGTTAATTGTTAAGTGAAGTGTGAACATCTCCTCCATGTGAACAACTGGAGCATCTTTTACCTACAACTTATATGTATTGTCTCATTGTTCACATGAAACAATAAATAGTGCAAGTCAAATTCTCATTACAAATATAAAATTGCATTAATTCTCTATTATTATTAATCTTGGATATTGCACCAACAAAAACTGAGATTATAATTAAATAAATCCAAATCAGACAGCACTAAGCCTCTTTGTTGTCATTTTTTTCAACCTTGGTGCCAATCATAAGTCCGGTATTAATTTAATCATGATATGATCTTGATTCATTGATTACGATATAGTTTATTTGTGGTAGAATTTTGGGAAAATTAATATAAAAAATATGTGAGGAGGAATCTTTTATGGATGGTTCAGGGAGAAGAGGCAAATGAAGATGTCCCAGAAATGAATTGGTGATCAAATAATCCAAGAAAAAAAACATCAAATCTATGATATGTATAATGAAAGATGTATTTAAGTAAACAAATAAGCTCGTGTTAGGCATGAACCCTTCCCAAAACCAAGGAGACACGCATTAGCCTATTTTATGTGCTTCACTTGCTGTATATTAGGAGGTGTATGAATAGATTAATCTTTCTGAAGAAAAAAAAAGAAGAAGAAGAAGAAGAAGACTTGAGTGCTCCTTTTTAAATGACCTTCCCTTTGGATATCGTTATGTCAACAAGGACTAGCTGGCAGCAGCCTGTTGCTTACTCGATTGGAATTATGGAGCTTGCATGCAATGAGCTGGTGATTCATATTTCACAGGTCCGGTGTGGATGAACTTTTTTCTTTTTTTTTTTTTTTTTTTAATAAATGATAAGAATATCTCACATAAAATAAAAAGAGAAAATTAGGCTATGCGTGGAAACTATTCTCAACAATATTTTTTTTTTGTTTTTTAAACATAAAAAAATATGAAAACACATTTGCCTGTAATTATTTCCAAAATAGGTTACTGATAATATTTTTTAATTATTTTTTATTAATTTTATTTATTATTTGGAACTATTTTTAAATGTAATTTTAGAAATATGAAAAATGATTGAAATATATAAAAGGGTACATAAAAAAATATTTTGAAAACATAGAAAAGAAATTGACAATATTCAAAATTACCAAAGAAGCTTTTATTATACCATCGTAAATTATTTTAAAAAATATTTTCTAACAAACCTTATGCTTTTAAGGAGGAATGGTAATATTTTAATAAAAATTATAAAATATGAATATTAATATTTTAGTAAAGTTATAAATTATATTTTTTGTTAAAAATAAATAATTTTTTTTATAGAAAATGATAATAGTTAATAATATCCTATTTAAACTGAATTATGGATATAAGTATAATTTATTTTTCAAAATATGCAATAAATTAATCAAGTTTTGACGTGTACACATATTTATTCCCTAATTACAAGTGTTCTGAACCTGTTCAGTCCCACAAAATTTTTATAATAATTAGCATAATTTTTTAGTTTTAATTTATTTTTAAAATAAAAGCATGGAACTAGGTTGAATCTTTCTTGGGAATCCCTAGCAATGCCGGAGGTTGTAGAGTGGCGGGAAATCAGGGTCAATTTCAATCAAACGTGTATCTCTTTGTATGCTTAAAAAAAAAAAAACCACTTAGTCATTAATTGTTACAAGCTGTCCATATACTATTCCACCACTTATCCTGACGGAATACTTAAATTAAATCCCACGTCACCATGTTCAACATGTCTCTACCACTTTCTAATTGGTAGCCACAAGTTTTCAATTCCATTTATTAATAATAAAATTGAAAACAAAATCAAACTTTCAAATACTCGCAACAACGTATGTGATTTTTTTCATCAAATAAATCCATAAAAAGAATAGTCTCATTACTATTATTTTTTATTAAAAGAAAAAAAAAATCTCGATAAAAAATTCAATTAACTATTTGCTGGACACCCAAAGCGTTACACCTGACTAAGGGGAAAAGAAAAAGATCATACAAGTTAAAGTTAATTAATTTGACAAAAAAAAAATCAAATTTGTTTCATCATCTCCCATTATTATTTCTAGGAAGATGTGGTGTGGTGTGACGTAGAACTAATTAGCTCTTAACAAACAGTTGTTTTAATTTCGATTGAGCAAAAAATAATATCCAAATTATGTCCTATATATACCAGTTTAGGCTAGGGGTGTATAGAGTAGAGAGATATCTAGTAGTACTCCCTCTGCCTATATTATTCTCCTCCTAAGTCCTAACAAATAACAATGGCCGGGAACGAGGTGGTCCTTCAAATGGAGGAGCAGCGGAAAGTAGTCGCTGATCAGTTTGGAAAACCTGCGGATGGCAGTGATCATATGAAAGCCTTGGCTGACTTAAAATCCAAATTTCGTCGGCTAGAAAATGAAGAGGAATCTGAATCTCCATTATCATCAAGTGTAAAGCCACAATGTCCCATGGTTCCAAAGAGATTGCGACCAGATGTCAAGGGTGCTGAAGACTACTACTTTGCGCCAAAACTCATTTCTTTGGGTCCTTACCACCATGGCAAGCCCCACCTCAAGGATGGAGAAACGCTCAAGCTTAAATTGGCAGAAGCCTACATCCAAGAATGTGAGACAACAGTGGATGAAATTTACCACACAATTAGCGATAGCATTAGTAAGCTGAGGGGCTGTTATGATGCGGAGTCCACAAAGAAATATAAGGATGACGAATTAACCATCATGATGCTGGTGGACGGGTGTGCTTTACTCTGTTACATTTTATGCGTTTGCTTAGGTTATGGCCATGAAGATTTCAATATCAGATATCAGGATATAAGCCTTCTGCACCAGGATGCGTTGCTGCTGGAAAACCAGCTTCCCTATCAATTACTCCTTGAGCTGATGAAGATGGTGGACCCAGAATCGGCCAATGATTTTTGGACGGCCATGTTCCAGGAATTCTTCGGCATCAGCGACGAGTCAATATTTCAGGAATTTATCGGTATGAAGAAGAAGGAGTCATTCCTGCAAAAAATGAAGAATTATTGCCCCCGCCTATTCCTCCCAATCAACCAAATTATTGACCCCAAATCGAAGCCGCAAAGTCCTAATAACGAGTCAAAGCCTTGTCATCATCTCCTCGATCTCTTCCGAAGAAATTTCCTAGGCGATGAACGTTCCGGCAGCCCAACGCACCCAGAAAATGAAAATTTGGAAGGTCCTTCGTCATCGGAAACTGAAATTGGCCGGAGGCTGGGTAGAGCATCAGTTAGAGATGTGAAGGAGGTTATGGCATCATTTAGAAATGTGAAGGAGCTGATGGACGCTGGAATCCGCATCAAGCGCAGTCCTACACGTCACTTGAGGGACATTTCTTTCCGTTCAAATGGGATCACCGCATGCCTGAGAATTCCTCCCATCACCATTGATAACTCAACCAAGGCTATGTTCTTGAACTTGATAGCCTATGAAATGAGCTCAGACGTCGACCATGACTTCATCTCTTACCTTCGCTTCCTTGATTCCCTCATTGATCATGCTGATGACGTTAAGGAGCTGCAGTCCATCGGGATACTCCAAAACAATCTAGGAACCCACGAAGAAGTGGCTCAATTCTTCAACACGGTGTCCGCCAACTTGGAATCCAACTTTCATGCTTACAAAGACGTGAGAGTGAAAATTCGGAAGCACCTTCAGAGTCACTATAACAGCAAACTGACAATGTGGATGACACAATGCCTGGACACCTATTTCGGTAGCCCCTGGACAATCATAGCTTGGGTTGGTGCAGCTTTGGCCCTATTCCTTACTTTCGTCCAGACTTACTTCTCAGTCTTCCCTCATTGATGCATGCCTGCCCTCTTTTCAACTATCACCGTCTCAATTAACGTAATATCCACTCCAAATTTCCTTGTTTTTCTCGCTATCTGCATTTTACCTAGTCCATGTAAATTAAGCAAAGACTCGTTGGTTTCATGCGCTTTTGACCTTACCTCTTTTGTCTTTTTGGTTTCAGCCTATTTTCTACATTGCTTTCCGTGCTTAAATTAAGTAAAGAATGAATATGTAGTGTGACCCTAGTTTGGTGTATTTTGTGCTATCGCAAGCATTTGCTATGCTTATATATGCATCATCAGCATTATTAATTATGTTTGATTTAAGTACGTAAATAAAGATAGATATAGGTGGAATATTTTTTCTATGTTTATATTCCTGTTAATGTATTATATATATATATGTTAGGTCGGCAATTTTTTATCTCATACCATTTTTAATTAAATCATTCTTAAACTATAGTTACTATGCCAAAAATTATAATGCTCTAGAAATATAATCAATCTCATTGTCGAATTTTTCTAAAATAATCTCAGAATAAGCTCCATATCTCTAATAATATATTATTTAAGGCACGTAATATTCCAAAAAAAATTCTGCAAAAGAAAAAGAAATTTGTTGAGAAGTGGTTTATTTTAGTTGATCTCTTATTATATTTAGGAATATGAACAAAACAACATTTTGTCCCATAGAAATTTACCCATCAACATGAATGGTATGGAAATTTGGCTAATGCTTGTAAGTACCGATTTGTAAATATTTGTGGGGGAGTTTCTTTTGACAACCGATGGACAAATTCAGGTCATGCAAGACTTATTTGACAACATTCTAAAATAATGTTGTTAAAAATATTTAAGAATAGTTCTGAAAATATGTTTTA
The DNA here is from genome assembly GCF_004353265.1 of Vitis riparia. Lineage (NCBI taxonomy): Eukaryota > Viridiplantae > Streptophyta > Magnoliopsida > Vitales > Vitaceae > Vitis > Vitis riparia. The sequence continues at coordinate 18,759,970 of NC_048437.1, forward strand.
CTTGTTCTTAGGAATAAAATTCAACTTATTTTGACAATATTCTTAAAAAAAAAAAAAAAAGAATGTTGTTAAAACTTGTTAAGAATATTTTTAAACATATGTTTTATTTGTTTTTAGGAATAAAATTCCATTTAAGAATTAAAGTATGAAATACGGTTTTTCAGCCTTGTCCTTCGCAAAGGCATGTGCCACCATCTATAATGGAAGAAGTTCACACCTATTTTTCATTTTTTTTTTTGTTCTTTTTTTAAAACACTTGCATAACTTCTGGATTAAAGTTCTTAAAGATTATTTTCAAAATTTGATGTAATAATTAAAAAAATTACTATAAATATATATATATATATATATATATAGAGGATTACTATTATTTTTAATTTTACAAAATAAAAAACAAAAAATGTACCTAAAGGATACCTTAATTTCAACTTATTAACTATATGTAAAATTAAAAGTATTTTTCTCCTTTTCAACTTGTTACATACTTCAGTGCTTGTATATTGCTTCCATACCATATGATAAGATGTGGCTAAAATTGATCTTCATGTCAAGAATTGGAAGCCTTCAATATGTTGTAATTGCTTAAAAGATTTTGCTTTGAGTTATGTTTCTTGTGGGGTGATGGCAAAGAAAAACAACAAATTAATAGGAAAAACTATAAATATAATTCAGAAATTAAGGAAAAAAGAAATACAATATTGAAGGTGCAGTAGAATAAAAAGAAGTGTGAGGATGCATGATATGTAAAAACTCACCCAATAGAATCCTTTATGAAGTAAATATTTTCATATCATACGATCCAATGTTAATCCTTCATAACCTATGGAACTGTAGAACCTTGAGAGGAAAAAAGCCACTCACAAATTATGACACAAACAGAAACTAGGAACAGTAGAAGAAAATTGAAAAACTGATCTCCCTTTCCGAGTCCAGCAACAAAAGTAGTGTGTGGTATTGATGGGAGATGCTAAGATGGAAATCATAACCATAGCCATGTTCTCTCTGTGGCTTTGTGTCTTTCTAACCTACTTTTTCTAAGAAAATAACAGACCAAAACTATAATTATCAATTATGACTTTACTGTTTAATTTATATTCTTTAATAATTTTATTTTTATTTTTTAAGAATAATTTGTAATTCAAAAAATTGGTTTATTTAATTACAAATTAAATAAAAAAAAATTCTATAATACGTTGTTCTCCTTGCATGTAATGAAAAACTCAGATTATTTATATGTTATAAAAGTTAAATTTTATTTATTTTAAATTAATTTTATATAAAATAATATTAATTATTATTATTTTTAAACAATTATTATTTATTTTAACAAAAATAAATAAATTATATGTTTTACAAAAATATTAATATCCATGTTTTTATAATATATATATTAAAATCATTTTTTATGAAAAATATAATTTTATGACTTTATTATAATATTACTATTCATATTTTACTAAACATTATTTATAATAACAAAAACTATTTTCATTTTTAATAAAACTTAAATTAAATCTAATTAATATGTTATAAATTGAATTATAATATTTTTACAAAATAAAAATGGAAAATAAAATTAAAACCAATTTATTCAAATAAACTTTTTTTCTTTTTTCTAAATATTTTTAAAAACAATTTATCTAACACTTATTTTTATAAAATATTAAAAAAATAATTTTTTTTTCAAAAAAAACAAACATGAAAAAAAACATGTTCACACAGAATGTGCTATACCATTTTTACCATCCTAGTGTTATCCCTTACTGATGTAGATAAAAGATACGCATAAAATTAAAAATGATTTTTGGACTGTTGCTATTTTGATGGTTTTTTTTTTTTTTTCAAATGAAACATGCTTTTTCCCTTTTTGCCCCCTCTCCGATTGAGGGTTTGGTTTATTTCACAGGACATGGAGTAATTTGTTTTACTGTAATGGTAGGTGATGAATTTATTTTCTTAATAAAAGGCCTCCCAATAAGGCAATAGTTTCATGTTTTTTTTTTTTTTATATCCTCTGCTTTTGTTGCAACTCTTCTGCTTCCGACCTTTCATTGACCTAAATATTAGAAGTTTCTAATTCAGCCCATTGCACTCCAGTTGTCTAAATACGGAAGCTTCTTCCACGACCCGGTTGCACTTTGGAAAGTTAAGCTTAAGATTTACGAAGTTTCTGAAAATTACAGTTTATTTAGTTTCTAAAATCCAATTAGCTAGATATTTTATTTGATTTCTTTTTATATTTAAATAGTTGAGTTTTGGAAAGTTTTTATATTTTGTTAATAGAAAAAGAAATTTTTATATTTTTTATTATTAGGAATTTCTATTTTGTTAAATTGTAAGTATCTATCTCAATAAGAGATTATTAATATTCGAATGAAAGTGATGAAAGATAGTAAATATTTTAATGCTCCTCAATTATATTTTAATATTATTTTTTTACATGAGGGTTAATTCAATTTTAATTTTCAACATGTAATATGTTAAAAATAGAACTATAAAGGAGTATTTACTTATTTTATAATATTTTCAATCTACAATTTTAAAAAATCAATATTTAAAAAAGGTATTAAAACATCCCTTCCCTTCAATATAAAAGCATTATTGTAACATATACATTTTGTTCTAATTTTCTAATAGTTGTGCACAGTTGAAGGGAAAACAATTTGATTTTCTAATTAATATTACTTTTATAAATACTTTAATTATTTTTATAAAATTGATCCATAATGACTCTATTATTTCTTTGGAACTCATAAAATAAATCTAATTACTACATAAAAAAAAAAAAGAGAAAAGTGAGTCTTGACTTACTAATTTGAAAAATGTAGAAAAAAAAACTTCAACTTTTATAAATCGGTTTTATCTTCACTTATTTAAAAATATTTTAAAATACATGCACTTTTTCATAACTCAAATAATTATTTCCTAAAATGACCTTATTATTTGTGATGTTAATATCATCGATTAACAATTTTTATTTATATTTTACCATGAGAACTGATTTGAGATTAATAAAATAAAAAATTTAAAATACAATTAAAACTAAAAAAACTTTAAGCTAAAAATATAAAAAATAAAATATTATATATTTTTATTTTTTTTTGGTTTTTAATTGTATTTAATTTTAGTTTTAATTATTTTTTAAAATTTTTTAAATTTCTTATGTTATCGTTAATTGATGTCAATTAATAAATTTGTATTCAATTTTATTAAAAAAAATTAGAAGATGTGGGGATTTATATAATACAAAACATAAAAACATATTAACTAGGGATTAGAAATATTTTATTTATTACTTGAGGATGTTGAAAAAATTTTCCATAATGATTTGTATATTATATTATATTATATAGTAAAAATTTTATAATATATTTATTTATAAAATATTTTTATCAAATTAAAATGATAAATGAATTTTAGATAATTTCATTTAATATTATCAAATAAAAATATATTTCAGGAAATAATTATTTAACTTATGAAATATATATATATATATTTAAAAAAAATTAAATTAATAAAGATAAAATTGATTTATAAAATTTAAGTTTCTTTTTTCTATATTTTTTCAAATTAGTGGGTCAAAACCCACTTTTTCTCAAAAAATAATAGATCAAAACTATAGTTATCAATTATAACTTTATTGTTTAATTTATATTCTTTAACAAATTTTTAAATTTTTAAGAATAATTTGTAATTCAAAAAATTGGTCCATTTAATTACAAATTAAATCAAAATTTTCCATAATATGTTGTTGTGGTCGCATGTAATAAAAAAGCTCGGATTATTTATATGTTATAAAAGTTAAATTTTATTTATTTTTAAATTAAATTTATATAAAATACTATTTATTATTATTATTTTTGAGCAATTATTATTCATTTTTAATAGAAAAAATATATTTTTACAAAAATATTAATATCCATATTTTTATAATATATATTAAAATAGTATTTTTTTTAGGAAAAATATAATTTATGATTTTATTGTAATATTATTATTCATATTTTACTAAACACCATTTATGTTAATTTATTTGTTATAACAAAAACTATTTTCATCTTTAATAAAACTTAAATTAAATCTAATTAATATGGTATAAATTGAATTTATAACATTTTTACAAAATCAAAATAGAAAAAAAATTAAAACCAATTTATTCAAATAAACTTTTTTTCTTTTTTTCTAAATATTTTTAAAAACAATTTATCTAACACTCTTATTTTTATAAAATATTAAAAAAACAATTTTTTTTTTTAAAAAAAACAAACATGAAAAGAACATGGTCACAACAAACCTAAAAATAATTATGATTCTACGTACTTTTTCATTAAATGTGCTATTTTTTTATTATTCACGTGTTATCCCTTACTGATGCGGATAAAAGATACGCGTAAAATTAAAAATGATTTTTGGACTGTTGCTATTTTGGTGGTTTTTTTTTTTCAAATGAAACATACTTTTGTCGGTTTATTTCACTCACACGGAGCCCTCTCCATTTGCCAGCGAGCCTGACAAGTCTGAACCGCTCTTTAAGTCTTTGTTTTTCCTCTTTCATTAATGACAAAAATAACTCTCATATCAGGCGTTTTCTCTTTGATATGTATATTAAACACTATGATTTAATACATTATTATATACAAACCTGATGAACCCAATTACCCACAACCTAGCTTATTATAATTTTTTTTATTTGAATTAAATTAAAAGATTTCATAACAATACTTTATTTTTTTTATTTTGAAATAATAGGTGTTGTGCAATTTGTTTTACTTTATTGGTAGGTTATGAATTATTATTATTAGTAGTAATAGTAATATAATTCAATTAACATTTTGTAGGATACTCAAAAGCTTTATATGCGACGTAGCGGAATAAAAAGAGTTAGGAAGACTTAAAATTAATGTAATATCTATTCAATTTATATAGATAAGTATGATTGTGTGAAAAAGAGATAAATGAAAAAGGTAAAGAAGGTGAAAAATAATAAATTTGAAGGATATGGGAAATATTTGGTTAAATTTCAAACTAATGATAAATAAGTATTTTTAGCCTCCATACAGGGGGAAAATTAATTCTTAAAATTATTGAATGTCGCCAAAAATATAAATAAAGTACTAGAGGCTTCTAAATAAATGTGGATGTGAGAAAAGGTATATTTATCAAAATTAAATAAAATTGTTGAAGAAACTATTAATTTATGATCTAATGCATTACAATCTTGTACGGTGAGATTAACCTAAATTATTGACAAAGTATCTTATCATAATTTTTATTTAAATTAAACCAAAATATTTGACAATAATGATTTCATTTTTATCTTAGGGGTAATAGGTGTTCCTTGTGTTCTTTTGTGATCTCTTGTGTCTATAATTATATTACTTTTTCTCACACACTCCCTTACTTAGGTTATTTGTTTGTCCTATGTGTGCACATCATAGGTTTGTTCGTTGTTGGATGTTGTATGGTAATTGCAATTTGTGCGATATAGGATGATGTTTGGTTTAGATGAATGTCATTGAGAAATTTGTAAAGTCCATTTGAGAATTTTAGAAGTTTATGTAATTTATATTTTGTCACGAGATTGTTAAAAGGGGGCAATTGTTAATTAGTGCATTAGACTACTTAGGTGGTGTTTGTTTTTTTACTTAATTCTAAATAGAACCTTAATACTTAATAGTGTTAAATATTAGGTTGTTTGTTTTTGTAATATTTTATTTCTATTAAGTATTAAAAAGCAAAAAAAATTAATATGTTATTTTTTCTATTTAGAAAAAGTCAAAATATTTGGCTTTTTCTATTTAGTAAAAAGTTTATAATAAGTTATGAAAAAGTAGAAAAACAAACAACCTAAATTCTAAAACTAAATTACTTTCAGTAAAAAGGCAAAAAAACAAACACCACCTTAGTTAAAATTAAAAATTTTGTCTAATCCATCTTGATTATTATGTCTTATTATTTATTGAAGACTTAAGGTTATTGCATGATCAATCAAAATAATATAGGTAAGTATAAAGATGTTCAAGAACAATTAATTGGAATCAATTATAGCATGAAATGGGTGTTAGGCTTTAAGTGAGCGAAAAAGGTTTTAAAATTAATTTGAAACTGCTCATGAGGCTGAGCTCAAGCATCACTTCTAATGTTCAAGCCAAAACTCTATAGAGTACTGAAATATTTCCTTTTTTCATATTTTTAAGGTGTTTTTAAACAAAAATTTAAATTTCATCTCTTATTTACTATTTAATACAAACTTTGAAAATAATTTAAGTATTAATTTTCCCACATTCTTAACTCTTAAAAGTTCTCATTCTTAAATTTACAAGAGAGATTTGCATCGTGAGACGTCCACTAAGGTGCATATGTGGTGCTATAGAACACACATGAAAACTAGTATGGGTATGAGGGGCATGACTTAAGGGCTTTTTTAACTTTTGCAGTAATTTTTAAAAATAATGATTAAAAAATGGTAGTTGGAAAAATATTGATAGATCTACAGCAGTTTTGGCCATATGAAAGGTGTCTTTTGAAGAGATACCTTCCACAATTTTCAAAATTATGATACATATTTAAAATAATTGAATTTAAGTTAAAGGTGTCTCTTCAAGAGACACTTTCTACAATTCCTGAAAATTGGATTTATATTAAAGGTGTCTCTTGAAAAAACACTTTCCACGTAACAAAAAATCTAATATGCATTAAAGGTGTCTCTTGAAGAGACAATTTGACAAATTTGAATGTCTCATGAATTTGATTTTGAAGCTAAAGATGTCTCTTAAAGAGACACCTTTTACAATTCCTAAAAATTTTAATTTATACAAAAGGTATTACCTAAAGAGACACTTTCCACAATTTCACAATTCCACAAGTCCACAAATTCCAATATATACGAAAGGTGTTTCTTCAGGAGACATATTTTACAATTCCAAAAAATTAGATTTATACTAAAGATGTCTCTTGAAAATACAATTTCCACAATTTTCACAAAATCCAATATGTATTAAAAATTATGGAAATGATTTTAAAGCTAAAGATGTCTCTCTTCAACATAAATTCGAAATTTTTTACTGTGAATGAAAATTGTGGAAAATGTCTCTTGAAGAGACATTTTCAGTATAAACCCAATTTTTTTTAAAATTATGGAAGGTGGTATAATTCCATTTTTTGGGAATTGTGAAAATGTCTCTTGACACCTTTCACAATTTTTAAAAAATTGGGTTTATACGGAAAGTGTCTCTTGAAGAGAGACTTTCCACAACGTAACCTCTATCAATGGTGGTCTTTTAGTATAAATTCAATTTTTTGGAATTGTAGAAAGTGTCTCTTCAAGAGACACCTTTAGTATATAGTGGAATTTGTAGAATTGTGGAATTGTGAAAAGTCTTTTTAAGTTATCTTTTGTATAAATTAAAATTTTTAGGAATTGTAAAAAATGTCTCTTCAAAAGACATCTTTAACTTTAAAATAAAATTCATGAGACATTCAAATTTATCAAATTGTGGAAGTTGTTTCTTAAAGAGACACCCTTAATGTATATTGGATTTTTTATCACATGAAAAGTGTCTTTTCAAGAGACACCTTTAATATAAATCCAATTTTTTGGAATTGTAAAAGGCGTCTTTTCAAGAGACACCCTTAATGTATATTGGATTTTTTATCACATGAAAAGTGTCTTTTCAAGAGACACCTTTAATATAAATCCAATTTTTTGGAATTGTAAAAGGCGTCTCTTCAAGAGACACCTTTAGCTTAAATTTAATTCTTTTAAATATGTATCATGATTTTGAAATTTATGGAATATGTCTATTCAAACGACACATTCTATGTGGTCAAAACTATCGTAGATCTATCAATATTTTTTTAAGTACTATTTTTTAATAATTATTTTTAAAATTTACTGTAAAAGTTAAAAAAGCCCCATGACGTAGCAACAACATTGGTGAAGAAAATCTATATAAACTTTTTTTGGATAGTGAATTTGTACTTTATGTTATTCAACCCCATAACTTTACTTTTACATATGCATGATCTTTGGGTGACTGAGGAAGTAGTTTCCATATAATCATCTTTATGTCTTTTATGATTGATTTTTCTTTCCGTTCCCTAAATATTAAAAATTAATGTTTTAAGCTAAAATAAGTAAGTACTTATCAGTTTCTTTAGTTATTTTACAATCAAGATCTACAAACTATTCGTGTTGGATAATTTGGTTTACTGTAATGGTAGGTGACGAATTTATTTTAATTCACATGTGAAAAAGAATGGGGCTATCTGCAGCCATTTTGGATAAGTCGGTTCTCTGATGTGACGGAAAGACTCGGAAACCCAGCTGTAATTTGTGGAAAAATTGGCCAAAAGGATAAGGCTAGCTTACTTTTGACTTTTGTGACTTTTATTGAAACATGATCTAGATATTGAATCAGTCACGTGGATACTCTAAAATCTGAAGATTCTGAACTAAAGACAGTTCTAATATACAAAACCAATGTCACATCCAACTCAAAATTTGGAAAAGATATAAAATAAATAATTATATGATAGAATTTAACTAAGTTATATGATTTAAAATGAAGAATTACATTGGATTAAAGATGATAGTTAGAAAAGTGATGCGCAGAAACAAAATGACTTGGGAAAAGAAAAAGGATTCAAAAAAAAAAAAAAAAAAAAAATCAAATTTCTTTCATGACCTTCCATCATTTTTAGATGACCGGGTGTGACATATAAATTAATAAACAGTTATTTGTATTACTTTTCTTTAATTGAAAAAAGAAAAATAATCTCCTTCACTTAAAACTATATAACAATGGTTGGGAACGAAAAAGGAATTTTTTCTTTTTAGTAATATAATTCGGTTAACTTTTTGTTGGAGACCCAAAGCTATAAAGAAAAAGATGCAAGTTCAAGTCCGACAATTTTTTTTTAATTGAGATTCATTTATTTATTTATAATTAAAAAAATAAAATATTAATATTATTAGAAACTTTATTTATTAATTTTTTTTACTATACAATTTTCATACATCTAATATGTGAACTTTTTAATAACATGGCAAAAATTAAAAACAAAAATAAAATATATTAAAAAAGATTGATCAAATTACCAAATCATCTTACACTAAAAAAAAAAAAATAATACTTTCTTCAACCAATTCGGGGCACTTAAAAAGATAAATGGCTCTCAAAAAGAGAATTTGTATTTTCATCGGTTTAAGTTCTCTATATATCTATTTTATTTACACACTCAACTAATTATTTACAATATACCTTAAATAACTTCTATTATACACCTTCTTCTACCTTCTTCCCTAGTATCTTTTTATTTGGCAAAAATATTATTCTCTCCAACTTTTTTATTATAAAAACAAAATAATATTTAAGATCAATTTAAAGCAAATTATGATATTTTTTTAATTGAAGTACTCAATTATATTAGGTTTATTTCATATAAATATATTTTGAGTTTATTATTTATATAATTTTTTATTAATATTTGTTGGAAAAATAATAAATACTTATTAAATTTTTTAAAAGGAAATACTTACTTTAAAAAAAGAAAAAAAGAAATACCTACCCTAAACTAAAAAGGGTATAATTGAAATTCACAAGAGATCAAATTTTCAATTACAAATTTGGTGGCCGTTTTGAATACTTGTCAACTAATTCTAACTATTTTGGATAATTTTTCCATGGCCAAATTAAAAGAAAGGCAAATAATTAAAGAGATTGGAATGAATATCTACTTCTCTAGAAAGGTACCCGCCATTGAAATTATTGAATGCAGCCAAAAGCATCAATTAATGTGATGGAGATTCGTCTTTGTCTTTGATACGCGTGGGTGAGTAAACGTTGAGAAAAAGGTATATTTATCAAAAGTCAAATAACATTATTAATGTAACTATTAAACACTATCATTTAACATATTATAGTTATATATAAACTACCTGAAAATGTGTAATTTTTAAATTTAAATTAAATTAACAAATTTGACAATAATACTTTAATTTTTATTTGGAAAAAAAAAATCAAAACTATCATATATTAATAAATATTTAAAATAAACTGGTTTTTTTTTTTTTTTTTGTCAAAATCTCGGCAACCTATCACATTGAATATTAGTTGAATCAGGTAGAATAGATTTGAAATGGAGGGAACTTGACGTGAAAACAAAATAAAGGTGCACTATGCTTGAATGATTGAAACGCCTCTCTGTTTTCTATTGACAAACCTATGTAATAAGTTAAATCAACATCTAAGACAGTTGATTAGCGCATTAGGCTACTTAATGTAAATTGATAATTTTGTTCCGTTCATCTTGGTTTAGGACATTAATTTTTAGATTACCATGTCTTACTTTTGTTATATTGAAAATTCAAGATTGTTACATGATCAATCGAGACGATAGAGACAAGCATTAAGATGTCCAAGAAAGGTTAATGAGGATTTATTATAGCATGAAAGGGATGTTAGGCTTTGAGCGAAAGGGGTTTTAAAATTGATTTTAAACTACTCACAAGCCAAGGTTCAAGTATTACCCCCCACGCTAGAGCCAAAATTCTATAGAATTCTGAAATATTTCTTTTTACATATTTTTTTAAGAAGTTTTTCTTTTTGGAAAATTTTAGATTTCATTCCTTGCATTTTACTCTTGATGCAAACTTTGAAAAAAATCTGAGTATTAGTTTTCCCACTTCCCAAACTTTTAGAAGTTTGTTTTGTCATTCATAGGTTTGTGAGAGGGATTTGTATCCCCTCGTGTGTTGAGGTTGTCCACTTGGTGCACATGTAATGATACGTGACTTGAAAACTGGAATAAGTATTAGGGAGTAAGTCAACTAAAAACACTTGGTGCACATGTAATGATACGGGGTGACTTGAAAACTTGAACAAGTATTAGGGAGTAAGTCAACTAAACACACTTGGTGCACATGTAAATGATACGTGACTTGAAAACTTGAATAAGTATTAGGGAGTAAGTCAACTAAAAACACTTGGTGCACATGTAATGATCCGTGACTTGAAAACTGGAATAAGTATTAGGGAGTAAGTCAACTAAAATTTTTTACATTCGCATAGTCTTGAGGAGACCGCAGGGTGATTTGCATGTAAGCATCATTATTATCTTTTGTAATGGATCCTTTTGAACATTCCCCAATTATTAAAAAGGAATTAAAAATAAATATTTTGGGTTAAAAAGAAGTAAATGCTATTCACTTCCTTTAGTTATTTCATAACCAAGATCTAAAAACTATTAGTGTTGCTCAATTTATTTTACTATAATGGTCGGTGATGAATGCATTTTACTTCACACGCGAAAAGAATGGAGCTCTCAGCTGCCATTTTGGATAAGGTGGTTCTCTGATGGTAAGGTTCAGAAGCATACCTGCAATTTGTGGTGGAAAGATTGGCCGAAAGCATAAGGCTAGGTTAATTTTGAGCACTCATTTAAAGTTGGAGTTGATATTATTGGACAAAAATCATTCATTCAGTCCACGTCTTGTTTTATATATAAACATAAATAAATAAAAGTATTTTTGTCACTTATATTGAAAAGGTTCAATGTCACATGACTCACATCCCATTCAAAATTTGAAAAAGACAAAAAATAAATTACATACTGAATTACATGATTGAAAACACGAAGAAACATTGGATTAAAGTTTTTTATAGAGATATATAGTAGCACTCTCTCTAGTTATCTCATTCTCTTACTAACAATGGCTGGGAACGAGTTGGTCATTCAGATGGAGGAGGGGCAGCAGGAAGTAGTTGCTGATAAGGTTGTAAAACCTGCGGATGGCAATAAGCATTTTAGAACCTTGGCCGACTTAAAATCCGAAATTCTTCAACTAGGAAACAAAGAAACTTCTTCATCAGCAATTGAAAAGCGACGATGTCCCAAGGTTCCAGAGTGGTTATTGCCATCAGATGCCAAGGGTTCATCAAATGCCAAGGGTTCTAAGCCTTCTGACAAGTGCTTATCGCCATCAGATGCCAAAGGTTCTGTGCTTTCTGACAACCACCACTATATGCCAAAAATCATGTCTTTCGGTCCTTACCACCATGGCAATCCCAAGCTCGAGCGTGGAGAAACAATCAAGCTTAAATTGGCAGCAGATGGCATCCAACTACTTGTTGCGGGCATGAAAGACCAGCCAATAGAGGAGTCAGTCGATCATGTTTACAGCATAATTAGAGGAAAAGTTGAGGAGCTGAGGGGCAGTTATGATATGAAGTCCATAGAGAAATATTCGGCTGAACAATTCAGTGTGATGATTCTTGTGGACGGGTGTGCTTTACTGTGGTATATTTTATGTGTTTGCTCAGGTGGTGACCATGAAGATTACAATATCAGATATCAGGATCTAAGCCTTATACATCAGGATGCGTTGCTACTGGAGAACCAACTTCCCTATCAATTACTCTTTCAGGACCTGCTGAAGATGACGGAGCCAGAACTTACCATTGATTGTTGGAGAGTAATTGTCCTGGAATTCTTTGGCATGATCGAGTCGTCATTCTTCCAAGAATTCTTTGGTATAAAGGAGCAGTCATTCCTGCGAAAAATGAAGAATTATTGCTGCGCCCCGTTGGTCTGGATCACCCAAATTATTAACCCGAAATCTGAGACATCTGATAAAGAATCAAAGCGTTGTCATCATCTCCTTGATCTCTACCGAAAATATCTCCTAGGCCCTAGCCCAAAGCACACAGAAAACAGAAATTCGGGGATTGAAAATCACAAGGATAGGAAGAAGGATTTAGTTGCAGATGCGAAGGACCAGGTTATGGCATCATTTAGAAATGTGAAGGAGCTTATGGCTGCTGGAATCCGCATCAAGCCTAGCCCTACACGTTACTTGAGGGACATTTCTTTCACTTCCCATTGCAATTGCATCACTGCATGCCTCAGACTTCCTCCGATCACCATTGATAAGTCAACCAAGACATTGTTCTTCAACTTGATCGCCTATGAAATGACCTTAGGCGTCGACCATCATGACTTCATCTCTTACCTTCGCTTCCTTGATTCCCTCATTGATCATGCTGATGACGTTAAGGAGCTGCAGTCCGCCGGGGTACTCCAAAACAATCTAGGCACTCATGAAGAAGTGGCTGAATTTTTCAACACTGTGTCCGCCGAATTGGAATCAAACTTTCTTGCTTACAAAGATGTGAGAGTCAAGATTCGGAACCACCTTAAAAGTCACTATAACAGCAGACTGAAAATGTGGATGACACAATGCCTGGACACCTACTTCGGTAGCCCCTGGACTATCATAGCTTGGGTTGGTGCTGCTTTGGCCCTTTTCTTTACTGCCGTCCAGACCTACTTCGCAGTCTTCCTTCGTTGATGCATTCATGCCCTGTTTTCTTGCTATCTATTGAGTGCTTCTGCATTTACCTAGCCCAAATTCATGGACTCCATATAACGCTTTGATATGCAAAGCAAATTAGTCAAACAGCCAGTGGTCTCGTTTCTTTTCCATTTTCAGCGTATTTTCTATCTTCCTTTCCGTGTGTAAAACAAGTAAAAAAGGAATGTGTGCTGTGATCTTATTTTGGTGTATTTTGTGCTTATGTATGCATCAGTAATATTATGTTTTATTTAAGTAACTCAAAATAGATATGGGTGGACTATTTTTCTATTTTTGGATCCCTGTTAATGTATTATGTTAGGTTGGCAATTTTATTCATTGATGTTTTAGTCGGATACAACTTATTTCCTCAAATCTTAATGGTTGTGATCGAGTTCATCAGTTCGATACGAGGTAAGTGTTTGAAGAAGTAGATACAGCAATGATTGTTAGATTAATTTTTGTAATTAATCTATAATTTGGGCCACACATGTAAATAATTAAAATGTGTGTGCTATCATTTAATTAAGCCTAAATATAGTGATCTAATTAATAATTGATTAATTGGCTTAAGGGTATAATTGTCATGAGATTATTGTGTAGATACCATTAGATAATTATTATTTCTATGAGGGGCAGAAATATAATTGTGATAAAATTAAAACTGCCCTAGCAGTTTATAAATAGGGTTATGGTCCCCATTCTACCACTACGCATTCCAATTTCCGAAAATCCTCTCAGAGAGAAATTGACACAGAATCTAGTGGCCAGAATTGGAAGACCATCTCAAGGGTTTTCTTCCTATAAGGTTTCTCCTTCAATGGATTCAGGTATGTTTCCGCTATTGTTTTTCTACTCATTTTTAATCAGGAGATTCTAGTATATATGAAATTAGGGTATTCATCTTGGTTGAGTTATAACAAGAAATATTCCAGTATATATGAAATTAGGGTATTCACCTTGGTTGAGTTTTAACAAGTGGTATCAGAGCCAACTCCTTGATTAATTTTTGAGTTATTATTTTAATATATATATATATGTCAATGGATTAAAGATTTATGAAATATTGAGTTGATAAATTTTTTTTTATTACTATTATTATTATTATTATTATTTAATAGCATTTTATGATATTAATATTTAAGTTATTGATCTAGCATTTTTAAATAGGCTAATTAAAGCGGAAAATCACCAAAGTGACATCTTTCGTGTAGATTAGTCTGTTCGGGGTGTTAGATATTTGTGTGTATGTGATTCATGCGGGTATTGACTGGCCCAAAGGAAAGTTAATATTTGGTCAAATTGCATACATACCTGTGGTGATAAATATGTGATGATTATAAAGGTAACTTAATGTGAATAATAAATCAATCCAAAGATAGATTTATTATTTGACATAACTTATCATCAATGTTTGATCACTACAACAAGAGTACCACTTACAATTAATATTACTGTCCAAAGACTTGATATTAATGTTGTGCTAGGTATCTTGAAATGTCATAATTTGCTTTTAAATTTAAAGATTATGTGTTTAATTGCTTATTTTATGTGAGCATGATGGTTTATTTGATTCATTTTATTTTGTTCTGGATTCAGCTTTTATATCAACTACTTCTATATCTGCCAACATCAATAATGTCCCTATGTTAAATGGGACTAATTTTAAGGACTGGAAAGAGAATATGATGATTCTCTTAGGCTGCATGGATATAGACTTAGCCTTGAGAATGCCCAAACCCGATGAACTCAATGAGCAAAGTACTCAAGAGGATGAGGTTTATTGGGGTAAGTGGGAACGTTCAAATAGGCTAAGTCTTATGATCATGAAGCGCGGAATTCCAGAAGCTTTCAGGGGTGCGGTAACCGATGAGGTTACTAATACCAGTGACTTCCTTGCGGAAATTCAGAAACGTTTTGCCAAAAACGATAAGGCTGAAACGAGCACGCTTTTAGCAAGCTTGATTTCAATGAAGTATAAAGGCAAGGGTAATGTTCGGGAGTACATCATGGAGATGTCTCATCTTGCTTCAAAACTTAAGGCTTTGAAACTTGAGTTATCTGATGATTTACTCGTGCATTTGGTTCTCATCTCTCTTCCTGCACAATTTAATCAATTCAAGGTCAGTTATAACTGTCAAAAGGATAAATGGACTCTTAATGAGCTCATTTCATTCTGTGTGCAAGAGGAAGAGAGATTGAAGCAAGACAAGACCGAAAGTGCTCATCTGGCTAGCACTTCCAAGGATAAGGGCAAACGAAAGAATAAGGATAATAAGGTTGCTGCTTCTAATGGCCTAGAACAAAAGAAACAGAAAGTTGAGGTAACATGTTTCTATTTCTTATACATGAGAAATCACAATCATTGGACGTGTTCAAAACATTTAAAGCAGAAGTTGAGTTACAACTCAACCAAAGAATAAAGAGCGTCAGATCTGACCGTGGTGGTGAATACTATGGTAGATATGACGGATCAGGTGAACAATGTCCAGGACCATTTGCTAAATACCTAGAGGAATGTGGGATCATCCCTCAATACACCATGCCAAGATCACCTAGCATGAATGGTGTAGCAGAAAGACGAAACCGAACCCTTAAGGACATGGTAAGGAGTATGATTAGTCATTCTACTTTACCCAAAAAACTCTGGGGTGAAGCACTCAAAACGGCAACTTATATCCTAAATCGGGTGCCAACTAAAGCGGCTGCTAAAACGCCTTATGAGCTTTGGACGGGTCGAAAGCCCAGTTTAAAGCATTTTCATATTTGGGGATGTCCAGCTGAAGCGAGACCTTATAAGCCTCATGAAAAGAAATTGGACTCTAAAACAGTTAGCAGTTACTTTATTGGCTATGCAGAGCGATCAAGGGGTTTTAAATTTTATGATCCTGCTATTAGGTCAATTTTTGAGACGGGAACTGCAACATTTTTTGAGGATGTTGAGTTTGGGGGGAGAAATCAGGCTAGGAATATTGTCTTTGAGGAGGAAGAGGGATCTACTATTGCTTTTGATAATGTACAGGTTTCACTACCTATCATTGATCAAGAAGTAAATTTGGATCCTCAACCAACAGACAATATTGTTCAACCCTTAATTGCAAATGAGGACATTGCTCCTGAAGAACAAACTCAACAACCTCAAGAAAATATGCCATTAAGGAGATCCACGAGAGAGAGGAGAAATGCAATTTCGGACGATTATATCGTATATCTCCAGGAACATGAGGTAGAAAGTGGAATGATGGAAGATGATCCAATCAACTTCCAGCAAGCCATGAAAAGTTCCAACTCTCAGAAATGGATTGAAGCCATGAATGAAGAGTACAAATCTATGCAAGACAATAAAGTTTGGGAACTTGTCCCATTACCAGTTGGTACAAAGCCCATTGGTTGTAAATGGATATTTAAAACCAAGCGGGATTCAAATGGTAATGTAGAAAGGTATAAAGCACGTCTTGTAGCTAAAGGCTTTACTCAAAAAGAAGGAATTGACTTCAAAGAGACCTTCTCTCCAGTTTCTACGAAGGACTCTTTCAGGATAATCATGGCACTAGTTGCACATTATGATCTTGAGTTACATCAAATGGATGTTAAAAC
The DNA here is from genome assembly GCF_004353265.1 of Vitis riparia. Classification (NCBI taxonomy): domain Eukaryota; kingdom Viridiplantae; phylum Streptophyta; class Magnoliopsida; order Vitales; family Vitaceae; genus Vitis; species Vitis riparia. The sequence continues at coordinate 18,776,924 of NC_048437.1, forward strand.
AGCGTTTCTCAATGGTGACATTGATGAAACAATTTATATGGTACAACCAGAAAATTTTGTGTCCGAAGACTCAAAGAATATGGTTTGTAAATTAACTAAATCCATTTATGGGCTCAAGCAAGCTTCTCGTCAGTGGTACTTCAAGTTTCATCAAATTATTGTCTCATATGGTTTTGAGGCAAATCTTATGGATGAATGTGTGTATCACAAATTCAGTGGGAGTAAGTATATTTTCCTGGTTTTATATGTCGATGACATATTGCTAGCCACAAATGATATTAGCATATTGCACGACACCAAGAGATTTTTATCAAAACATTTTGAGATGAAAGATCTTAGTGATGCCTCATTTGTCTTAGGAATCCAGATACACCGAGATCGTTCTAGGGGTATTTTAGGATTGTCACAAAGGACCTATATTGATAAAGTCCTCCAAAGGTATGGCATGCAAAATAGCAAACCAGGTGATACCCCTATCGCTAAAGGAGACAAATTCAGTCTTAATCAATGCCCTAAAAATAGTTTAGAAAGTCAAGAAATGCATAAGATTCCTTACGCTTCGGCTGTGGGGAGTCTAATGTATGCTCAGGTATGTACACGTCCGGATATTGCGTACATTGTTGGCATGTTAGGCAGATATCTAAGTAACCCTGGAATGGATCATTGGAGAGCAGCCAAGAGGGTTATGAGATATTTACAGAGAACAAAAGAGTACATGCTTACATATAGAGATTGGATCAGTTGGAGTTCATTGGGTATTCCGACTCCGACTTTGCTGGATGCCAAGACAGTAGAAGATCCACATCAGGCTATATTTATCTGTTGGCTGGTGGAGCAATTTCATGGAGGTCTGCCAAACAGACACTCGTAACATCATCCACCATGGAAGCAGAGTTTGTAGCATGTTATGAGGCATCCAATCAAGGAATATGGCTACGAAATTTTGTCACTGGGCTGCGTGTTCTGGATGGTATTGAAAGACCATTGAAGATATTTTGTGACAATAAATCAGCAGTTTTATATTCCAATAACAATAGGAGTTCTACAAAATCAAAATACATTGATATCAAGTTCCTAGTTGTAAAAGAAAAAGTACAGAGTGGACAGATATCCATAGAGCATATTGGAACAAACTCCATGATAGCGGATCAGCTTACAAAGGGATTACCACCCAAGGTCTTTCATGAGCACACTGCTCATATGGGTGTTGTCTCATTTGAGGATATCCAAATTTAGTGGGAGTTTATATTATTCATTGTAAATTGCTCTATGTTATGTTTAGACTTTATCTATAAATTTGGATTGTGTTCTGCAGAAATAAAGTATTCATTTTATTGCACTCTGTTAAATTATGCTAAAGATTTTATCTCAATAAAGTTAAGTAGGACCAGTTGGAAATAGGCATGAACAGATCACATTGCATGTAATTTCCATGCTATGCACTCATGATTGATCTATGTCATTTAGCTGTGTAGATATATGTGACCATTGATTGGTCTAGTAACGATTGATGTAACAAAGACCACCTTGATCCTATGTCAGTATAGTTAATGGACGAGATTGTTCGGATATACCCTAAGGACATGATAGCAAATTTTGAGCTCATAAGGTTAAGCACATTTATTTGATTACATATGCATGTGGCCCAGTGGGAGATTGTTAGATTAATTTTTGTAATTAATCTATAATTTGGGCCACACATGTAAATAATTAAAATGTGTGTGCTATCATTTAATTAAGCCTAAATATAGTGATCTAATTAATAATTGATTAATTGGCTTAAGGGTATAATTGTCATGAGATTATTGTGTAGATACCATTAGATAATTATTATTTCTATGAGGGGCAGAAATATAATTGTGATAAAATTAAAACTGCCCTAGCAGTTTATAAATAGGGTTATGGTCCCCATTCTACCACTACGCATTCCAATTTCCGAAAATCCTCTCAGAGAGAAATTGACACAGAATCTAGTGGCCAGAATTGGAAGACCATCTCAAGGGTTTTCTTCCTATAAGGTTTCTCCTTCAATGGATTCAGGTATGTTTCCGCTATTATTTTTCTACTCATTTTTAATCAGGAGATTCCAGTATATATGAAATTAGAGTATTCATCTTGGTTGAGTTATAACAAGAAATATTCCAGTATATATGAAATTAGGGTATTCACCTTGGTTAAGTTTTAACAATGAAAACTTAAAATATGAAAAACAAAAACAAAAAAGCAAAAGCAAAACAAAGTGGAAAGTGGAGAAAAACCTGGCTGGAATGTACGAAATTCAACAGAAGCAAGTGTCATTTATTCATTTTTATTTGAGAAAAAAAATAAAATATTAAAAATATTCTTAGAAATCTATTTATCAATTTTTTATTATAATTTTTTCTTGGATTTCGTACAAAATATATCAAAAGAATTGATATTAGCTTCCATGAACTTATCTCAAATACCATTTTTGTGGCGAAGAAGCTTCCGACAAGTGGATCTTTTCTGAAGAAAAATAAAGGGAAGAAGCCGTGGAATAGAATAATGGGGAATGGTATTTATGTTATATTGAAGGCAATTAATGGATGGATGTATTGATATGATTTTTATCTTCTTGGTTGATTGTGTAAATAGAATGATTGTCTAGAGAGTTTATTAGGTGGAAGTAAATATGAATTCTCTTCTTCTCAAAGGGAGTAGTATTTTTTGGTGAAAAAGAGTTTAGTAATTTAATCATTTTAAAAAAAAAAACATTTTATTTTTCTTTTTGATTTTTAAGATGATATTAGAAAGTTTGAATGTAATGTTTTACATCGGATATATGAGAAAATTGGGTATCAATCCCTTATATAGGAGTTTGTTTGGTTTTATAAGGAGTATTTATTTGTTTAGTCCAACAATCTCATAGGACACAACAAAGACATTATATTTATATGAGGAATGTTTGTAATGTTTCACAATGAATAAAAGAGAAAGTTCCTAAGATTATATATATATGAGTTTCTTTTAATTTTGTAAACGTGTTTTAGAGTCTTAAATGTCTTATTGGACACAGAGCAAATAATATTTATATGGTTAGGTACAAGTCATCACAAATGGTTTAAAAGCTAATCATTTTTCTTAGTGTGGGAGTTTGTTTAGTCCTATGAAGCATTTTTGTCTATTTGACCATATAATCTCATGAGACATGTGGTTATGTCCCATAAACAAAAATTTGAAGTGAAAGAAATGATCTCTTGAAAAATATTTAAGACACTTTAAATATATATATATATATATATATATATATATATATATATATATATATGACAATCTCGTTGTAATCAAAAGTCAATTTCAAACCAAGACAAAATTTGTTGATTTGTTCATGGTTTAAGATAAAGGTATGAATTTTTTTTTTCACCTACTATACTTTTCACTTTTGATGGGTTTTTTGAAATGTTTTAAAAACCAGACCGGACCGGCTGGTCCAACCGGTTCAACCGTCGACTGGTCATAATTCCGGGCCGGTCTACCCTATTGAACCGTTTAAGATTTAAACTGGTCACGAACCACCTAAACAGGTAGTCGGACCGGTGACCCGGTCGATTCTAATCGAACCAAACGGTTCAATTTGAACCACCATTTTAAAGGCTCCCTTGCATAAAAAGTTTTGGCAAAAGCCTATTTTGGGCTTTGTCTCATAATGACAAAGCCTAAAGCCCACTCAACAATATTGTGGGCTCAGTCTTGAGCCCACCAAGTGAGGCAATGCATTGGCCTTCAATGTGGATAGCATTTATAGGCACCCTTTGCATTCTCATTTCTCTTAGAATCCGATGTGGGATTCCTAACCAACCTAATCAATGAAAAAAATAGTAACAAATCCCCCACCCAAGAGGAATTGAACCTTGGACCCCAGATTCTGAAGGCATTCTAGGCACCACTCAGTTACGTAGCTTTTGTTATCTAATATGCTAAACAAAATAATATATATTAGATTTAAAATTTTTTTTTGTAATGTGAAATAAAAATAATATAATATTTTTAAAAATGATAAAATTAGTTTGAATTTTCATTTTTAATATATTCACATTTAAATATTTTACATATTTCATTTAACAAAATTAAAAATATTAATATGATTTAATTTGATAATATTATTGGTTTTTAATTTATTCATATATATTTTAAATTTTTTATAATTATTTTTAATTTTAATTATATATAAATTATATATTTATGACGTCACCGGTTCGACCGTCGGTCCGACCAATGAACCGTGAACCGATAACTTTTTCGGTTCGATCATTGATCCGGTTCTGAAAACATTGGTTTTTTTTTTTTTTTTTTTTATCCAATGAAACATGCTTTTTCCCTTTTTGCCCCCTCTCTGATCAAGGGTTTGGTTTATTTCACTCTCACGGAGCCCTCTCCATCTGCCAGCCAACCTGACAAGTCTGAATTGCTCTTTAAGTCTTTGTTTCCCTTTCCTCTTTCATTAATGACACAACTAACTCTCACATAAGGTGTTGTAATTGATAGAATCAAAGACAGGACATGGAGTAATTTATTTTACTGTAATGGTAGGTGATGAATTTATTTTAGTTCACATGTGAAAAGGAGTGTGAGCATGAATGATATGTAAAAATTGATCCAATAGAATCCTTTATGAAGTAAATTTATTCATATCATACACTCAAACGTTAATCCTTCATAACCAATGGAACTGTAGAACCTTGAGAGGAAAAAAGCCCCTCACAAATTATGACAAACAAAAACTAGAAATAGTGGAAGAAAATTGAAAAATTGATCTTCCTTTTCGAGTCCAGCAACAAAAGTAGTGTCCAACCTTAAAATGGGCATGTGTGGTATTGACGGGAGATGCTAAGATGGAAATGATAACCATAGCCATGTTCTCTCTGTGTCTTTCTAACCCACTTTTTATAAGAAAATAATAGACCAAAACTATAATTATCAATGATGACTTTGTTGTTTAATTTATATTCTTTAACAATTTCTTCAATTTTTAAGAACATTTTGTAATTCAAAAAATTGGTCATTTAATTACAAATTAAATGAAAAAAAATTCCATAATACGTTGTTGTCCTTGCATGTAATTAAAAACTTGGATTATTTATAAGTTATAAAAGTTAAATTTGATTTATTTTTAAATTAATTTTATATAAAATATTATTAATTATTATTATTTTAAAACAATTTATAAACTCCAAAATTTATCTTAATTTTATTTTTACATTAATTTTGAGCCTAATTTTATTTTTATATTTTAAATCCTGATTACATCTTATATTTTTGACTCACTCACAATCTAATAATTAGTTTTGATTATTTTGTATGTTATTTTATTATTATATTATATTTTTATTTATTTATTATTTTATTTTCTTTTTTTTTTCTCCTATTTCCTCACTTTTCCTACCTTCCCCAACTCTTTCTACCCCCACGGGACCCATACTCTCTCATTTTCTCTATTTTCTTTTTCATTTTTCTTTGGTTTTTTCCTTCCCCATTGGCAGTTCTTTCTTTTGGCTCCCTCTTCCCCCACTCACATGTGACTGAACAAAAAAAAAGTAGAACACTTGGGAGTATTTTTTTTTTTTTTTTTTTTTATGCTTCTTTCTTTCCCTCATTTTCCTTTCTTTTCTCTTCATTCAAACACCATTTTCTTTTCTTTCCCTCATCATACCCATTATCTCTCCATCCGCCTTCCTCACCGCCATTGCCGACCACCGGCCACCGCCCGCCATTGCTAGCTAGCAATCACTCTTAAAAACGTCGATAAAATACAAACTATATTTGAGGAATAAAACCCTCAAATAAATAGGATTGCCCCTAAGTTCAAACAACAAACCAAGACTAGGAATTATTATCCTAGACCAACTCCTCCTAATCTTCAATATGAAGAAAGTAATCAAATAGTCCAATCAAAATATGATGGAGATGGCATCTATGAATGGAACATAGATGGTGTAAGTGATCATCAAGTCTTGAACATTCTTCAAGAAATGATCATGGCTTTTACAGCTTATAAATCCAGAGGAAACTTTAACCACTCGATCTGTGCTCACCTGATAGCAGGTTTCACAGGCCAACTCAAAGGATGGTGGGATAATGCTCTCACTGAAGAAGAAAAAGTCTTCATTCAATCTAGCTTAGATGAAAGTGGAAACCAGAATTCGGTTCATACCTTAATCTATGCTATAACCAAACACTTCATTGGAGATCCAATTTCCTTTCAAGCTCGTAGCTCATAAATCCTTCAAAATCTAAGATGTAGAAAATTGAGTGATTATAGATGGTATAAGGAGGTATACTTTGTTAACGTACACTCAAAGACCGATGTTAACCAACCCTATTGGAAAGAAAGATTTCTTAATGGGTTACCAAAATACTTTAGTCAAAGAGTTCAAATGAGAATCAAAGAGATGTACAATGGTATTATCCCTTATGATTCTTTAACCTATGGTCAACTAGCAAATTTTGTTAGCCAAGAAGCATTAAATCTTTGTTCTTTGATCAAAGTTAATGCTACCATAAAAAAGGATCTTAGAAACACAAAGAAAGAGTTAGAATCATTTTGTGCTCAATATGGGTATGATAATCCTCTTCCTCCTTTAGCTAAACAGGAAAAGTTCTATACATCTAAAATGAAAAGGTTAAATAAAAAATATTCAAACTTCAAAGCAGAACCCTTTTATAGGAAACCCAAACATAAGAAATATTCAAATAAAAAAATATCAAAACTTTCATCTAGAGAAAAAGGATAAAGAATATATAAAATGTTTCAAATGTGGCAAAAAGGGACACATAGCCCCAAATCGCAAAGTCAAAGAAATCATTGCTGACTTAGACATAGGAAAATGTCTTAAAAAGCAAATAATTAATCTTATCAAAATAGAGTCACAGTTTGATTCGTCTAGCCAGTCCTCGATAGAATCGTCTAGTGACAACCAACTTCTTCTGATCGAAGAAAGCTCATCCAATGAGTCATATAGGCCTTCTTCTCAGTCATCTTGTGACTGTGTAGAAAATTGTCTCTGTCATATTAAACAAGTAAATGTTACAACTAGTGATCAAAATTTTCTCATAGAACTAATAGAAAAGATTCCTAATCAAAATCTTCTAAAAGAATACTTTAAAAAATATTTAGAAATTCAAAAATAAAGTAATGAAAGAAGTCTAGAAAATACGAACCAATACAACCTAAAAATTGTGTTAGAGCAATTTTCTAAGTAACCCAAGCCTATAGGTATTCAAAATCTTCAAAATGAGATAAGTTAGATTAAATTTCAAATTAATGCCATGTTAGCTCAAAATCATGATTTAGAAATAAGACAGTCTTAGAAAAAGGGAAAATTCAAACTTTGGAAAATATTGAAGATATACAATTGGAAGAAGGAGAATCTTCTCAATCGTTTGTAAATACTATAACAAAAACAATAACTCAAAAATGGCATATCAAGATAAAACTTTTTATCAAACCTAATTTTTCAAAAGAATTTGTTGCATTAGTTGATTTTGGTGCTGATATAAATTGTATATAGGAAATATTAATTCCTGTTACTTATTTTGAAAAAACTTTTCAAAGTGTTGTTGGTGCAAACACTGAACCTTTACAAATAGATTATAAAATTTAAAATTTTCATGTTTGTTACAAAATTTCTCTTTTACTTGTCAAGGAAATGAGCAAAGAGATAATCTTGAGAACTCGCTTTCTTGCTCTCCTCTATCATTTTAGAGTAGATGAAGAAGGTATTAAAACTATTTTTGATTAAATGCTTTTGAAAAAACAACAAATCAAATTTATAAGTAAAGAAATACATTACAGAAGAATAGAAGAAAATTTGTTACAAAAAGATATTAAAAAAAGAATTAAAAATATTAAAAATCAAATTAAAAAAGATTTATGTTCTTTTGTTCCTAATGCTTTTTGGAATAGGAAGTGTGAAACCAAGGTTTGGTTAATCTCGGTTTTGATGATAACAAAATAAGGTTTAAAACTAATGATTATGTTTCAAGTGTGATTAGGCAAGATGAGTTTCAAAATGGCAATTACAAAGACAAATCAAACCAATGAGAAATCATGAAGAAGAAAACCACCAATTCATAAGATCTCTTTGTGAGGTTGTTGGTGCACTAGGATTTTCATGCATTACATTCTTTACTTATGCACCAAAATCATCCAAGAGTTATTTTGTTTTAAATATTTTAAAAATTGGATGATTTTATGTTTTCAACTAAAACCTTGTGTCAAATGTTTTTCAAACTTAATTCAAGTGCACTTAATCCAAAAAATAAAAGAATTAAATGCTTTTGAAAATCAAGTGCACTTAATTCAAAAGAAAAAACAACAAATCAAATTTATAAGTAAAGAAATACATTACAGAAGAATAGAAGAAAATTTGTTACAAAAAGATATTAAAAAAAGAATTAAAAATATTAAAAATCAAATTGAAAAAGATTTATGTTCTTTTGTTCCTAATGTTTTTTGGAATAGGAAGTGTGAAACCAAGGTTTGGTTAATCTCGGTTTTGATGATAACAAAATAAGGTTTAAAACTAATGATTATGTTTCAAGTGTGATTAGGCAAGATGAGTTCCAAAATGGGAATTACAAAGACAAATCAAACCAATGAGAAATCATGAAGAAGAAAACCACCAATTCATAAGATCTCTTTGTGAGGTTGTTGGTGCACTAGGATTTTCATGCATTACATTCTTTACTTATGCACCAAAATCATCAAAGAGTTATTTTGTTTTAAATATTTTAAAAATTGGATGATTTTATGTTTTCAACTAAAACCTTGTGTCAAATGTTTTTCAAACTTGTTTAAAAAGTTTTAAGTTGAAAAAGTTGGTTGTTGAGCCAAAACGGCTCAACCGGTTGAAGCGGATGAGGAACCAGTCGACCCCCAATTCAATCGGTCTAGGTCTAGGTCAACCCTCAACTCAACTGGTCTAGGTCTAGGTCGCCCCCAGCTCAACCGGTCGAGGTCCGAGTCGACCCCCAGCTCAACCGGTTGAGGTCTAGGTCAACCCCCAACTCAACAGGTCGAGGTCCGGGTCGACCCTCAGCTTAATCGGTCAAGAGTGCAAAAAACTTTCTCTTTCTTCTAGAACCTCAATCGGTCTAGGTTGAACCTCAACTGATTGAGGTCTGGTAGAGGTCCAACGATCACCTACCAAACATTACATGCAAACGGCTAGTCAATCGATCAAACCCCCAATGATTAGTTTAGCTTTTTTTTCTTCTATAAAAAGGCTCCAATCTTCATTGTTTCATTAGTTTAACCGTCCCAAACCTTTCTTGAATACATTTGAGCCTTGGAAGAGTGTTTTGAGTGCATGATTGTTCTAAAACTTGCATATCTTTAGTGCACTATTCAATCCTAGTTTTTTTGTATCATTTGAGCTTAAAGTTTTTGTATTAGGATTTTGTGAGATCAATTATTTGTATATCTTTGAGAGAAAGATTCTCAAGTGTGGGGTATCACTTGAGGGGTTATTCAAGAGTGAGATATCTCTTGAGATTTGTAAAGGGTGCTTGGGGCCAAAAGTCCAAGATGGTGGATTGAAACCATAATCCAATTGTATTGCTTGAAGGCTTGGTTTGGAAGCCTTGAATTAGTGGAACCTCAAGCTTGGGATTGAAGCTAGAGGAGAGTGGATGTAGGTCGGGTTGCGTCGAACCACTATAAAATCTTGTGTTTTCATTCTCTCTTCCCTACTCTTTTACTTTATATGCAAATTGTCTTTATATTGTTTTATTATTTGTCTCTTACATTCACTTAGTTTAAATTTGCAAAAATAGACCATCACCCTTTTCACCCCCCCTACCTCTAGGGTGATTACCATAGGTTAGATTAGTCTAATTTTTCTAACAGGAAGAAACATAAAGTCTCTTTGCCCTATGTTGATGGATTTAATGAAAATCAAATTCCCACTAAGGCAAGACCAATTCAAATGAATGCTCAATTACTTGAGTATTGCAAAGAAGAAATAAAAGATTTATTGGATAAAAATCTTATTAGAAAGAACCAATCTCCTTGGAGTTATGCTACTTTTTATGTTCAAAACCCTCAAAAATTGAAAGAGGTGCTCCGAGACTTGTTATTAATTACAAGCCTTTAAATAAGGTTCTCAAATGGATAAGGTATCCTATACCTAACAAGAGAGACCCTATAGGATGCCTTTAAAATGCTTCAATTTTCTCAAAATTTGATATGAAGTATGAATTTTGGCAAATTCAACTTCATGAAAAAAATAAATACAAAATTGCATTCACTGTTCCATTTGGACATTATGAATGGAATGTGATGCCTTTTGGTTTGAAGAATGCTCCTTCAGAATTTCAAAATATAATGAATGACATTTTCAATCCCTATACTAACTTCTCCTTAGTATATATTGATGATGTTCTTATATTTTCGAATTCTCTTGAACATCACTTCAAACACCTAGAAACTTTTCAAAAAATTGTTAGGGAAAACGGTTTAGTCGTCTCTGCCCCTAAGATCAAATTGTTTCAAACTAAGATTAGATTTCTAGGATTTGAAATCTACCAAGGAACAATCAAACCAATTCAAAGGTTAATAGAATTTGGAAGTAAGTTTTTTAATGAGATTAAGGACAAAACTCAACTTCAAAGGTTCTTCGGAAGTCTAAACTATGTGTCTGACTTTTATCCTAACCTTAGAACCACTATCAAACCTTTGTTTGCTAAGCTTAGACAAAACCCAAAGCCTTGGACACAAGAACACACAGACATAGTCAAACTGGTCAAAGAACAGGTTAAGAGCCTTCCTTGTTTAGGAATCCTTAACCCTGAAGCCTTCTCTTTTATAGAGACGGATGCCTCTGATATAGGATATGGTGGAATACTCAAACAAGATATTCAAAACAAAATCTCCATTGTCCGTTTTCATTTTGGAATATGGAGTGGACCTTAGGAAAATTATTCAACTATCAAAAAAGAAATTTTAGATGATATTAAGTCCACCAACTCTGGAACCAAAATGGGAAAGAGGAAAGCTAGTTCTTAGATGGAAAATAGAACATCCATGAATGATGGAAGTCCCTATTTTGGATCAGAAAAGCATTGAACCATGCTTTCTGATAATCCCAATAATTAAAAAACCTTGGCTTTGATGGTTCAGAAAATTCCCGTGAAAGATTAGGATTTCCATCCCATTGCTTGACAGTAAGAATCTTATAGATATGGCAGGTGGAGAATGCCAAGCCCATATTGATAAATTTATCAGCATTATGCTTAATTTTAACAGAACTAGTTTCTGTAAGGACTGCTTCATAAAACTCTCTTGTTTTTAACATATCACCAGAGAGATAATGAAAATTTTCTTGAAAAGCTTTTGCAGCAATCTCTCTGGGGTTTTCAGAGAAAAATTCTATTCCAATAACCAAAAGAGGTTGATTTAAATCATTTTGCCAATATCTTGATTTTGTTGAAAGGGGTGTGGGGTTGGCAGCCACCACAATTTGCTTGTTTAAAAAAGAAGAGCTTGATGTTAATTCCTTTTGAGAGGGATTAGCCTTAGTGACTTGCTTGAAGGTTTGAGACCCTGAAATGGTTGGGTATTAGGTGGCCTTGACTGGATTAGCTGGATCAGAATGATCATAGTACAAGGTCATCATCTTATTAGGCATAGGGTTAGAAGAATGAAGCCTTGCTTTTTCTTCTTCAACTTGTTGGCTCCATAGCATTTTATGGGGAGAAGGAGCTTGACTGGATTGGGTTTTCTGGTTAGGAGCTTGGGTATTCTTTTTAGGGGCCATGGTCTCGTGAACCTTGCAAATTCCACGAGTTGAGTGATTAGGAATGGAACTTTCTCCTTTAATAAACTTAATTTGAAAATTAGGGTTTAAAATAATCCAATCAATTAAAATATACTTAAAAGCTATACAATTAATTGTTTTCTCAGATGTGAAAACAACTTTTAAAAATCCTTCGTTCAAAATATTAGTTTGAAAATTTGAAATGCATAAAGAAATGCTTAAAATATCATTTATAATGAGATTATGAATGAATTGGGTACCTAATATCTTAGGTGGATCATCTATTCCAACAAGATTAATTTCTTGATCACAAGGAGTGACGTTTTCAACAGGATTAGCAAATTCAAAAAGAATTTCCTTATCAGAAAGCTTTGTTCTTATACCTTGGTTATCTACCCACAAGGGATAAATAAAGCTTAAGAAGGGTATTCCTAGGATGACTCTTTCCTTAAGATCCTTAACTAGGATAAAGGTTTGCTTAATACAGATGTCATGGTTACGGATATGAACATCTGTTAATTTATACTTAATGGCAAGTCTTTTGCCATTGGCTCCAAATAGAGACTAACTAGTCTCTTCACATAAAGGAATAGGTACAAGACCTTCTTGAAGGCAATTTTCAGCTGCTCCTGAATCAATCAAAACAATAATATCAAAGACAAATTTATCTTTGACTACTATAGTAAGGGAGACTTCCCACATCTGGAAGATAACCTTACTTATAGTATTCAAAAAAGTATCTGTCCCATTATCATTAACATGAGAAGATTCTGGAATATCCATAAGGTTTCCTTGGTTGACAATTCTATTGATTTGTTCTTGGAGATCAGAGAGACCTAAACCTATGAATTGTCTTAACTCCTTAATCTCCTTTCTATACTGCCTAACTTCATCATGAAGTTCCTTAATGCTAACTTCCCTGGGAGACTGTTGGTCAAACCTATTTAAGATATCATTAAGGTTATAAGGATTTACAGTTTTCTTAGCTTCTATCTTAACAACAAATTTCTTAAAAACTTCATAAAGATTTTGCTTAGTCTTTTCATCTTCAACTTTCCTTAAAGTATCTAGGATAAATTCCTGATCTTGGCTTATGACATTTATAGTTTTAGGAAGGCGATTATAATTACCCTTAATACATTTTGCTTGGTCACTAGAAGATTGGCTAGAAACTTCACCACTACTGTTTAGTTGATTAATGTCATCTTCATTATTTGAATCAGTCTTTGATTCAGAATCTGTGGAGTTCAACATTAACTTACAAAGCATATTTTTTTAGGTCATCTGAAACACTTAAGTTATTAATCTTTTGCTTAACTCTACAATCTTTTTTATAATGGCCAACCTTGCCACATTTAAAACAGATAATAGGCTTGACATCTAAAAGGGTTTCTACCTCTTTATGGGTATCTTTGTTGACCCTTCTTTGGACGTGTCTTGACTGCTTAGTATCATTCATCCTATAGTTGTCATAGGTACCTCTCTTACTGTGGTAAAACTTATCTTTGCTAGGCTTCTTGCTTGGTTTTTGCTTAGAGGGAGGCATAGTTTCCTTTTGGCTGAAACCAAACTGGTTACAAAATGATCCAAATTCATTCTTCATTTGTTGCTTAAGCTTGAAGTCATTGCACAACTTAATCCCTTCAGCTGTGACAATGCTTATAATCTAACCATAGGTTAGCTTATCATAAGGGATTTGACCATTATACTGTTCCCTTATCTTAATCCTAATTCTCTTAGAGAAAAGCTTGGGTAATCCTGAGATGAATTTTTCTTTCCAAAAAGACTGGTTACAATCTGATCTTAGCATGACTTTGGTTAGGTAGACTTCCTGATACCACCTAAAATCATAAAGCTTGGGACACTTAAGGTTGGTTAAGAGATCTGCAGTTTTATCCTTAATTTTTGCAGGATCTCCAATGAAGTGCTTGGATATTGAGTAGATTAGAGTAGCCACTGCATCCTCTATATCTTGGCCATCTTTGTCCTTAACAACTTCACTATTCTCATTAATCCTATAGGCTTTTAGGATACTATTTTTATCATCAAAGGTGAGATAATTATCCCACCAACCCTTAAGCTGACTTGTAAATCCAGCAACAATGGTCTAAGCTACAGCATGATTTGGCAGTCTATTGTTTAATTTATAGGCTGTACTTACCATGGTCATTTCTTTAAGCTTAGTGAGTATGTTATACTCGGTCATACCATCTATGTTCCATTCATCGATAGTACCACTGGTGTATGAGGTTTGAGTATACTGATTTCTTTCCTTAAACTGCATGTTAGGAAAGGTAGGTCTAGGATAGTAATTCCTAGTCATAAAGGCTTCCAAATTGTTAATATTTTTTGAAATAGTTTGATTATGGGGTTCCTCAAACATCTTAATTAGTTCATCAGCTTCTTCTTCTGAATTAATATCACCTTTAACCATATTGATTCTCTTATGAGGCTAGACAGTCAAAAGGGCAACAAGATTATTCTTAATCTTTCGGCTAATCCTATAAAAAAAAGCCTGGTTAATTTGGGGATTTTCCTGGAATTCCTTAGAAAATTCAAAAGACTTAATTTTATTAGTGCTCTTAGTGTTATTAACACGCATATAAGGATAATCTAGATATTCCTCTTGTTTGAAGAGTTCAAACCAAATCCAAAACTTAATATTTTTCTTTTTTTGTCCTAAGTAGGCATAGAATTCTTCTTGGTAAATGGCTCTAATGACTTTAGGGATAGTGCAAAAGAACCAATCATTTCTTTGCTTATTGACTTCAGAATAGAAGTCCTTTCTTAAGAGATCCTTGTTGATCTCAAAGTCCTCATCACTTAGGCCTGTTGTGTTAATCATCTGAGAATAGGTAGAAGACATCACAGGAGACTCATCCTATTGGGATTCCTGAGTAGACTCATTTTCCTCAGTGTAAAATGGTCTAGCCACGTTGGTGTGACTTCTAACTGGGATCTTAAGATTTCTTGAGTTGGAACCTTCTTCTTCCCTAGTGGTTCTAACTGGGATAGAAGAGCTTGAAGCTCTAAAAGGTTCATAAACTAAAACTCTAGGATTGCTGGAATGTCTGAAAGAGTTGGAGAAAATCAGATCTCCTCTTCCATCAAGATATTGTACAATTTGTTCAATCCTTTCATATCGCTGTGCAATGGCTAGAAGGTATTAGCAAAATGCCAATTTTCAGGAAACTCAACATCTTTCCACAAGATCTTCTTGGGGATGATGAAATCTGACTTATCAAGCATATCTGAGTGAAAGTAAGTGGTCTCACCCTTAGGGCTGGTGCAAAGAGCCCCAAATCCAACGCTTGTGTTTATGCTCTTATAGGCAAAGCTGGTTATGATTGAAATAGGACTATTTCCTGGTTTAATCTTAAAGTCATGGGTCTTAATATGCAGGACAACAGAATCTAAGATGTTTGCATCTCTTATTCTAACTGCGAAGTTAGGATAACATTAGAAATAAACTGGGTCATCATTCAGTCCAGCTTGGACTGCGCCTATAATAGAATCTCGATATTCAAGATGCCTATTATCCCTTAAACACATGACAATAGAGGTGTTTAAACCTAATCTTGTCAAGGGCTTATCTGCTACTTGAATCATACCAAAGTGTATGAAATTATAGCCATCTTTCTTATGCTTTTCAATGGACCTATTATCTAGAAGTCTTATGACTTAGTTGTCTTATTCTAAGCTGACTGACATTTCAGAGGTCTTGATGGTATAATCTGTGAAGAACTTAAAGGTTCCTTTCTTATAAATTTCTTGATTAGACACCTTGGGTAACTTCCAATCATCTAAATCATTTTGAATCTTAGGATAGTTGATCTCTTCACTGTTTACAACAGTATCTTGAGAATCATTGGATCTCCTAGACATGGTTCTGAAAATGGAACTCATTTTAGGGTTTTGATCTAGAGCCTAATAGCAGATTGACAAACCTTATGAGACGTCACCCCAACCCTCTTAGAGCCTAACAAACGCCTATTCATGGCTAACAACGGCTCAACCGGCAGGGCTCGCGCTCCTAGTCACACTACTACCTATCTTAGGATAGCTCAAAACACCCAAAACAAACCCAACTTCCTTTCCCAATGGCTCTGATACCAACAACATCCAAGACAAGGTCATATGCAATGAAAACAAGAATTATGCCATGATTCAAAACAAAGAAGAGGGTTAGAATCAGGAATTATTTATCTTGTTTGATTTCTAACCCTCTTCTTTGTTTTGAATCATGGCATAATTCCTGTTTTCATTGCATATGACCTTGTCCTGAGTGTTGTTGGTATGAAACAGTCCTTACAGAAACTGGTTCTGTTAAAATTAAGCATAACGCTGATAAATTCAGCAATATGGGCTTGGCATTCTCCACCTGCCATATCTATAAGATTCTTGCTGTCAAGCAATGGGGTGGAAATCCTAATCTTTCAAGGGAATTTTCTGAACCATCAAAGCCAAGTGTAGACCCCCATTTGGGGCTCATTTTCTGCAGCTTGCTTTTAGCCAGGTGCCACCATCTGGGGGGAAGCCACGTGTCACATTTTGACTAGCTGCTAGAGAATCACAATAGTGGAGTTGGAGGAGCAATCAGGGGTTGACACCTGTAAAGATGATTCTGAGAAAATCTGCTGGTCGTTAGTGCAAGCTGGGAGGAGCGTCTGGCAGCTGCAGCAGGTGGCTTTTTGGACGTGCTGCCTGGGGTTTTTCTGGAGAGGAGAAGGAAAAGGATTGGTAGAGAGGCTAGATAGGAGGAGGATGTGAGGAGATTCGAAGAGAGTTTTGGTAGAGCTGCTTTTGCTTAAGGGGGTGGGTTTTGGAGCTTGAAAGAAAGCCAGAGGTGTGCTGGAAGGGAGCCATGGGTGAGGGAAAAGCAGAGAAGAAAAGGGGGAAGGAGAGAACCAGAGAGGGAAACTGCTAGAGAGAGAGAGGGATATTAGAGAACAGATGAGGATTTTAGGAGAGAGGAGCTTTTGGCTGCAGTTTGAAGAGAGGTGAGGGGGGATCTTTTTGGCTGGAAGAAAAAAACGGAGACAGAGGAAGGAGGAAGCATTCTCAGGTACCTTCATCGTGGATTCTCTATTAGTTTCTACCGGTGTGTTTTTCTGTTCTGTTTCCGCTGATTCTTAGATGATGTTTATTGACTGGGAGTGAGCATGCTGATATTTTGCTAATGGTCTTTCTGTAGTTTGATTTGCTCCTGTTTTGTTTTCTTCATGAGATATTTCCGTAACAGTGTTCTATCTTTTATTTGATACTTGTTTGATTTCATCCACCCTCATATGAGCTCATTGATTATCATATGAAATGAGACATTGTATGGGTTTGTTTTGCCCCCATTATTGGTGTTTTGTTTGGTTGCTTTCCTCTGTTCCTGGTACTCCGTTCATGAGGCATGTCAGTTTCCTCACCTCTGCCTAAGGGAGTAAGAAACGTGTTCTCCGCTTGAGGAACTACCTAAACTCAACCAAGGGATGCGAGGATACTACTTCAGGATTTGGCATGGGATACTTCAGATTTAATGTTTTTACTATCTAAGCGGCTCTCTCTGTTGGCGATTTGGTAGTGGGAATTTTGGAGTTTTCGTTGTGAAGTGAAAACCCAATGAGGGGAATGTGGGAACGCCCTTAGAGGATATTCGAACCTCATCAATTTGAAGGTGTATAGTGTCGTTCAATGATGGTGAAACTGGGTAACTGACTGAGGAATTGAGAAAGAAATAAAGCGAGCAAAGCCATCATCGAATGACTCCACTCTGACTACCTCGTGCCCTCAGCTATCGACTCTGATCACCGCTTCTCCAGTCTATGCGTGTCGCCGAAAGACTTGACGCTGATCGTTTCTCTGCCTCTCTTTACTTTCGGCTCTGTCAGGGGTCGCAACTCATCCTCCGCTGGCGATTGCGACGAGTGTCTCTCCTATCTTAAGCTTCACGATCAGCTTCAGCTGTTCCTGATCTGCCGTCGCGCTTCCCATGCTCGATGCATCAACACGCGGCTGGCATCCAGTCAGGCGTGTCCTTGTATCGTGTTCCGCAGGGAATTTTGGGCCCGATCTGCTCACTGTGGTGAGTGTCGCACCATGGATTTTAACTGATGGTATCCCGACGATTGACAAGAAGTTTTCCGGCGGATGTGGTTCTTGGCGACGGGAGAATCTTCGGTGGTGTGTCTATGTACTTCGGCAATCCTCTAAAGGACACTAATCTCCCCTTTAGTTTACGCTGGTGACTGTGGAAGCAGATTCCGCTTCATCGGAAAACCCCATCCTTCTCAAGTGACTGGTAGAAGTGATAGTCATCTCAAGTCATCAAAACCAAGTACAATATCAAGGTTAGCTGAGAGTGTGTCAAAATGCAGCTCGACAGGAAGTAAGAGTTATGGGAGGGTAACTAAGAAAATATCTGAGCTCGCATAAATCAGTTCTTGGAGAAAATGGCCTGCCTGAAGAAACAGAAGAGGCCACTATTAAAAAACTGGAAAGCGTATGAAGAGAGAAAATCTCGGGACTGTTTCACACTTTCAGAAGTGTCACATCTGACAAGTTCATTTGCAGATCTCATTTGTAATGGCTGCCAGCTATGTGGTTCCCTTTTGGATATGGAGAGTGGGTATGGAAGATCGCACTTCCTCTTTGCTGTGATTGTTTCCTGAAAGGGTTGTGATTATGTTTACCGAATGGTATGCTCACCTACACTCCAACAGACCCAAATGACCTTGCAATTCTAAACCAGTTCAAAAAAGGGTATGAATTCATCTGAAGGGAACAATGATGTTAGGCTTGCTGCTACCCAGGGGACGTGTCTACTGTTATCCTCTTGGACATAACACGGCTGATGTTCCCATTCTTGTATGACTCTGTCTGGGACTCCAAGCCCTCATGGTGTCAGACTGGGACAATAATGCTGACTGCAATATCAGTGATTGCCTGTAACTGGCTGATTTTGCATTCAGCAGTAATCACCTCATTAGCGTTCCCTGTCATTTCTCTATGATGGCCAAACGTGACCCACACCATGGCAAGTACACGGCATGCTGCCTGATGTATCGAGGTGATGTGGCGTCCAAGGGCATGAATGCAGCTGTAGCCACCATCAAGACAAAGCGCGCTATCCAGTTTGTTGATTGGTGCCCTACTGGGTTCAAGTGCGGTATCAACTACCAGCCACCAATTATGGTTTCCAGGATACATCATTGGAGAAAGCTGAGGCCATTATACAGAGATATGAGGGTGCCTCCACACTGTATGGTCCACACACGCTCAGTGCTTACATCCAGGAGTTCAAGAAGCTTGCAACTGCTCTTGTCACTAGCTCTACCATTGAGCCGGGCCTGCAACCTCTAGATCTACTCGACCAGCAAATAAGCCTTCTACCACCAGTGGTGCTGGACGGGACCCCTCCTGGTGTAAAATTCGGAGACCTCCAGTTTGATGTACCTATGAACTTCACCCTCAAGAGAAGATGAGATGAGACCCTTGTTTCTACAAGCATCATCTCCGCCCTAACACTCCCTTTTGCATGGTCTGCATGGCCACCTTTAAGCCACACGTCCTCTTTTTTTTTTTTTTTTTTTTTACTATATTTATTTATTTATTTTACTTAATTATTTTATTTATTTATTTATTTATTTATTTTTATTTTTTTCATGTTATTTTATTTATTTATTTATTTATTTTATTTTATCATTTTTCACCATCTTCGATCTTAAAAGAACCCTCCAAGTTCAAATTTTAAAATTTTTTTTTTCAATTTCTAAATTCTTCAAATAATTGTATTTCTTCAAATTTTCATCTTTAGAGTTTTCAAATCCCAAAAATCCGACTTTCAATAAAATTTTGGCGCCATTTTTCTTCATGGCGAGCAACTTTCACATTTTCTCTATTTTTAAAAGGTTTTTAAAATAAGCAAGGATTTAATCCCATAATTCCGAATAATGGAATTTATGGAATTAATTCATGCAAAAATAAACGGGCTTTGGTGGGGGCCCGACATATATGATTTTATAATTGACTGATTGATTGATTGATTTAATTGTTGGGCGTGATTGATATTGTTCTGCTTTGTGATACGTATATATTCATCCTATATTGATTTACTAACCCCCCTCTTGATAGCGCATATTGGTTCGCCACCCAGGTACGTATTTTCTCACATCATGGTCACTCCTTATACTTGTGTTAATTCTCATACGTGCATCATTGATTTGAGTATTCATTGACTTTCTCATTGGTTGCCATGTTAACTTCATTTTATTAGTAAAGACCCGACTTTAGGGACTTAGAGGGGTGCTACGATTTTTTACCGTACCTTCCCGATAAGTAACCTGACCCCCGAACCCGATCCGGTTTTTCACAGACCGCCTTTTCCAAAATAAGGAGTCACACTTAGGGTTTTTCTTTCTTATTTTGTTTACCCTTTAAAAAATAAAACAAAAATAAGTGGCGACTCCAAGTCATTTTCGAATAATCAATAAAAATCATTTTTCTAAATAAAAATCGAGCTCGCCATCGAGTGGAAAACGCATGAGCCGAAATGCGGGGTCCACACCAAGGCTTTTTAATTATTGGGATTATCAGAGAGCATGGTTCAATGCTTTTCTGATCTAGAATAAGGACTTCCATCATTCATGGATGTTCTATTTTCCATCTAAGAATCAGTTTTCCTCTTTCCCATTTTGGTTCCACAATTGGTGGACTTATTATGGTCTGACTATAATAAGCTTTCATGTTTCCTGTTTCCACAGTTTGCTTTTTGACTAACTGCCATGAATAGTAATCTCGTGCATGAATAGTTAATAGTGAATAGTAAAATGGAAATTTTCAGATCTAAAATTTCAGGTGCTTACAAATGAAGATCAAGCCTCTTTAAATAGCCATAAAGATGAGACAAAACACTGTTTGTTTTTTGACTAATTGCCATGAATAATAATCTCGTGCATGAATAGTGAATAGTAAAATTCACTTTTCCATCGAATTCCACCGAAAAACCCACTTTCGGCTAAGAAGACTACTGACAGGCTGCTTTAGACTGTTTAGTCACATGCTTGCTGCTTTTCGTGTTGAAACTACAAAGCTGTAAAATATTCTTGATGGTAGAAAGACATAAGGCTGATGATTACTTGGATCTTCTTATTGAAGGAAGGATTCCTTCACAGTCTTCACCATTGTCTGGAAGGTAGCTTGTTGAATCATTAGATTCTGCATTAGAATTTTCTTGGGAGAAGTTTGAGCTTCCTTCTTCAAGGATTTTCTGGAAATCTTGAGGGGTCTTAGTTGCTGCGAGCATGGCTTGTAGCTGTTGCTTTTTGAGGAGAAACTGAGACATATCATCACTGGCTGAGACTTGTGTGGGGTTCTTGAGGAAATACTACTTAACTGCATCAATAGATGCATCATTTTTGAAGGCGTCCCACCATTTAGGTTTAAAAGTCCTTCCCAAAGTTGGAAAAACTGCTGAAATTTGCAATGATAATATAGTCCCACTGGACTATCCAAGCAAGGCCAAATTTGCTGAAAAAAATAGTAAAGGGGGAAAAGTTGAAAGTTCTCTAGGGATAACAAAAGAACTGTTGAATAGCTCAAAGCCATCTAGGATGGGCTTAGGAAGAATCTTGAAATTTTCCATTTTCTCTCCCAAGCTTATGCTCTCCTTTCTCTCTTCTTTCTCTCTCAACATGTAAGGCTTTCAAGCCCCAAGCTTTCTTCATTGTAATATATTTCTCCTTATGTATCTATGTTGTAAGATTTACCTCCTATGATGGATGGTCTTTAAATTATGTAAATTTTCAAGTTTATTTAGTTTACCTCCTATCATGGATGGTTTTAAATTTATGAACTAAAAATTTGTGGTTCCTTCTCTTTTTAAATTTCTTTGGTTATTTATCTTGTTTGATTTCTAACCCTATATATATATATATATATATTGTATATTTTGTTGAGGCTGCCTGCCCTTCATATGAGGGTTCCGTAAACAATTATCCGCGTCTTGGACATCCTTTGGTTGGTTTTTTTTTTGGAAACCGGGGCGGACCAGGAACAGAGAAAGGTTTACTCAGTAAGAGATAGAAACAGGAAACCGGAGGAAAGAAGCAGTAGGGTAGGTTCAATGCACATTTTATTTCTCTCATCTATCTCATCTAATTCTTATTGATTTCTATAAACATATTTTTTTGTTAGGTTTGTACAGTTTCAATTTGTAAGGTCTTGGGAGAACCGTTCCAAGTATGGCAACTATACGCTTTTTTTTATTTTTTATTAAATGGTTTAAATGGTTGTTTTTACTGAATCTGAATTTGTTTTCATACTTAACTCTGTTTTGGTTTTCTACTAATACCTTTTATTTTTCCTTTAAATACCTAACGTATGGACTGTTCTTGGTTGGATACTTCCTAATCATGCCACTGTTCTCTGCTTGTCCCACTTACGTTCAGCCACTTGGATAACACAATGAAATGCGGCTTCCTCTAACTGTTTGTCTGTACCACTTACGTTTAAGAAGATTAAAATGATTTTTGTGCATTTTCTATGATAAATGAACAATACTTATTCCCCTTTTTACCCCTATTTGATTCAGCGGTTGGTTTGTTTCACTCCCAAGCCCGTTCTATTTGCCAGGGGACCTAATAAGTTTGAAACTTTTTATAATGCTTTGTTTTTCGTATTTCAGTATCAACACACCCAACTCTCATATAAGGCGTTGTAATTGATAGAATCAAAGGCTAGACATGGATCAAAGTGCCGGCCCAAGTAGTAGACGAGGTATGAATTGAGGCTTTTCTGTGATACACCTAACCATGTAACATATATTTATGAAAATCAAATAAAATTGTTTGGAATTTATTAAACACTATGATTAAATATATTATAGCTTTGTACAATTGATTCCTACCCAAAAAGTGCTATTTTGCGCCTTTAATTCATTATGTTTTAAGCACTTTTGTGCAGTAGTTCTCCATTTTTATTCCAATTGGCATGTTAAGGACCTATCAATGATTTCTAATCATATTTGTGGCTAGTTTTAGTGTTTTGGCAGCTTTTTGGATCATTAATACAAGCCAAGCAAAGGAGAGAAGCAAAAAGGAGAGAAGCAAAAAGGAGAGAAGCAAAGAGGAGAAAAGCAAAGAGGAAAACAGAGGACAACAGCTGCAGTCTTCCTTCGCACTTTTGGAGCACTTCCCGAAGTCCATTTTCTACATGCTATATACCATTTCAAAGCTCAAGAAGTCAACAATCCAATGCTTCAAATGGTACACAATTCGGAGCTGAAATGAAGGAGTTACAGCCGTTGGAAGCCGAACACCGCAAGCTGAAAGCCAACTTCACAGCGCTGCGAAATCAGCCTTTTGCTGCGAAGTGATTTCGCAGCCCTTTTTATGCGTCTGCAAAATCTCGCAGACCTTGTTTTCACCTGCGAAATGGTCCTTAGTGCTTCCCGATATTTACGTTCGACACTTTGAGATATTTTTCTTCAGATTTTTGTGTCTAAATTTCCATTTTCTCCTTGTATTCAGCCACTCATGTAATTCCTTAGCTAGGAAGTTTCCAAGGAAGGGTAAATTACCTTCCTATATAAACTCTCTTGTAAACACTAAAAAGGGGACTCTCGGGGAGCTTTCTCCAGGAGACCAACTTATGTATATTTTACATTTAGTGAAATAGAGAGATCTCTTTTGCTTTCTTTTTCCTTCTACTATTTTCTTTTTCTTGGAAGCCAAACACCCTCTGAGGATGTTTTCCCAGAGGATGAGAGGCTAAACTTTTGGTTTCTTGGAGTGAAGGAAGCTAGGTGAAAAGTCCAGATGCTAAAGTGGAAAACTCTCGTGCATTAAATACAGGTAGTTGGAGTTCATAAATGGCTTTTAAATCTAAAGTTTTGCTTTAAATCCCTTTGAATCACTTTGAATGGCCAATACATGGTAAGTTTCAGGTCTCTGTGGATGCTTATTGCTAGATCCATATCAGTCCATTAGTTATCATGTACGAGCCATTGGAAAGTGGTTCAAGGTGAAGACCCATAGTGTCTAAAGCCATTAATGGAACTTGACTACCACTTCTATTGACTTTTTATGGATTAAATCTTCATTGTTAAACCTATATCGGTTCGGGAAATAACTATAGGTTAAATCCCCAATGCGAGGAGAAAAATCCGGAATTTCCCACTTTATAGTTGGCACCTGATCCTAGTAACCTAAAATCCCAAGAAACACCTTTCTTTCTAATTTCTTTCTAGTTAATTTTAGTTACTTTATGTTAAGTTAGCTTAATACCATCCGTTTTCATTCAAACTTATGTCTTCTTTTAAAGCTAACATAGAAAAGTAAAAGCACCAATTCATTTTTGAACTAATATCAATTGCGAAGTGAAAACCCATCTCTGTGGACGATCCTAGAGCCACTATACTATGCTAGCTAAATGCTACCCCGGTATATGGTGACGCCATTTATAAATTTTGTTGATTACTCCTGTCTAAGGATTGAGATCAAAGCACATCAATTGAGTTGAATCAATTGGGACACCAATCAGACATGAATCAAATGGCGTCGTTGCCGGGGATGGTGCCACTTTGCAGTGATATGATCTTATGAGAACACTTGTGATTTCCATCACAAGTTTGGTGAATTCCTTTTTCACTAACTTCATTTCCTCTCTTTTAATTGTAGAATTTCCTTTGTTAAGTTTACTTTCATTTTTCTAACCTTAACTTTCTTTTGTTTTTGTTGTCTTTGTTTTGTTTTCAGGGAAGTTGCAACTTGTGCATGCCCTATTGGATTCGGGACCAAGAGGGAAGG
Organism: Vitis riparia; assembly: GCF_004353265.1. Classification (NCBI taxonomy): domain Eukaryota; kingdom Viridiplantae; phylum Streptophyta; class Magnoliopsida; order Vitales; family Vitaceae; genus Vitis; species Vitis riparia. Next base: position 18,801,495 of record NC_048437.1, read on the forward strand.
CTAGTAAGGATAGAGAATCCTCAAGACACAGAGTTGGATATCTGTGTAAACATCATGGACCCTCCAACCGAGGATCAGAATTCTCAACACGATCAAGGGGGTAATCTAAATGCATATCTATCCATAAGGGATAGAATGCATCCACCAAGGATGAGCGCACCCTCATGCATCGTGCCTCCTCTTGAGCAGCTGATTATAAGGCCCCATATTGTGCCCCTCCTACCAAATTTCCATGGAATGGAGAGTGAAAACCCATATGCCCACATCAAAGAGTTTGAGGAGGTGTGCAATACCTTTAGAGAGGAAGGAGCTTCAATAGACTTGATGAGACTCAAGCTATTCCCTTTTACTTTGAAGGAAAATGCAAAAATATGGCTTAATTCTTTAAGGCCAAGGAGCATAAGGAATTGGGTTGATCTTCAGGCCGAATATTTAAAGAAATTTTTCCCCACCCATAGGACCAATGGGTTGAAGAGACAAATCTCAAACTTTTCTGCCAAAGAAAATGAGAAGTTCTATGAATGTTGGGAAAGGTATATGGAGGCCATCAATGCTTGTACTCATCATGGCTTTGATACATGACTCTTGGTGAGCTATTTTTATGATGGGATGTCTTCCTCCATGAAGCAAATTCTTGAAACCATGTGCGGGGGAGATTTTATGAGTAAGAATCCAGAAGAAGCCATGGACTTTTTAAGTTATGTGTATGAGGTGTCAAGAGGATGGGATGAACCCAACTCAAGAGAGAAAGGAAAGCTTCCCTCTCAACCAACCCAAAATCCAAGGGCTGGAATGTACTTGTTAAGTGAAGACATGGACATGAAAGCTAAGGTTGCAACAATGGCAAAGAGGTTGGAAGAACTTGAGTTGAAAAAAATGCATGAAGTCCAAGCCATTTCCGAAACACAAGCCCATGTCATGCCATGCACCATTTGCCAATCATGTGATCATGTGGTAGATGAGTGCCCAACCATCCCAACTATGAGAGAGATGTTAAGTGATCAAGCCAATGTTGTGGGGCAATTTAGGCCCAACAACAATGCATCTTATGGAAACACCTATAATTCAAGCTGGAGAAACCATCCAAATTTTTCTTGGAAACCAAGGCCACCTCCATACCAACTACAAGCCAAAACCCAAGCACCTCAACAAACCTCTTCAGTGGAGCAAGCCATTGCGAACCTAAGTAAAGTCATGGGTGACTTTATGGGTGAACAAAAGGCGATTAACTCCCAATTGCACCAAAAGATTGAAAATGTTGAGAGTTCTCAAAATAAGAGAATGGATGGGATGCAAAATGATCTATATCAGAAGATAGATAATATTCAATACTCCATCTCTAGGCTTACCAACCTCAACACAGTGAATGAGAAAGGAAAGTTCCCCTCTCAACCAAGCCAAAATCCAAAGGGTGTTCATGAAGTTGAAACCCAAGATGAGGAGTCTTCAAATTTGAGGGAGGTCAAAGCTGTGATCACTTTGAGGAGTGGGAAGGAGGTTGATCAACCCTTGCCTAAGGTGAGGCAAGAGGAAGAACTCATGTCAAAGAGAACCTTGGTTAAAGAGAGCATTAACCAAGAGGAGAGTGGGAAGAAAAATGCATCTAAATCAAGCATTGAAGATGAGCCAAGGATAGTGATTAAAGAGGATATGATGAAGAAACATATGCCTCCACCTTTTCCTCAAGCTTTACACGCAAAGAAGGAAATCAAGAATTCATCAGAAATTCTTGAAGTTCTGAGACAAGTGAAGGTGAATATACCCTTACTTGATATGATCAAGCAAGTCCCCACATATGCAAAAATTTTAAAGGACTTGTGCACGGTCAAGAGAGGGTTACATGTGACAAAGAATGCATTCCTCACTGAGCAAGTAAGTGCTATCATTCAGAGTAAGTCTCCAGTTAAGTACAAAGATCCTGGATGTCCCACCATTTCAGTTAACATTGAAGGGACACATGTGGAGAAAGCTTTACTAGACTTGGGGGTAAGTGTGAATTTGCTCCCATACTCTGTGTATAAGCAATTGGGACTTGGAGAATTGAAGCCCACAACCATCACTCTCTTCTTAGCTGATAGGTCAGTCAAAATCCCAAGGGGGGGTGATAGAGGATGTTCTAGTTCAAGTGGACAAATTCTACTATCCCGTGGATTTTGTTGTACTTGATACTGATCCCACTGTTAAGGAAGCAAATTATGTACCAATCATCCTTGGGAGACCTTTCCTAGCTACCTCCAATGCCATCATTAATTGTAGGAATAGGGTGATGCAACTCACATTTGGAAACATGACCTTGGAATTAAACATATTCCACCTATGCAAGAGGCATCTTCACCCAGAAGATGAGGAGGAATTGGAGGAAGTGTGCTTGATTGATACTTTGGTTGTAGAGCATTGTGACAAGAATTTAGAGGAGAGCTTGAATGAAAGCCTTGGAGTGCCAGAAGAAGGATTACCTGAACCCTCTGATGTGCTAGCCATCATGTCTCCTTGGAGGAGACGGGAAGAGATCTTACCACTGTTCAATAAGGAGGACTCACAAGGAGCTGCTACGGAGGACCTTCCAAAGCTTGTTTTGAAGCCACTTCCTGTTGATTTAAAGTATGCATATTTGAAGAAAGATGAGAAATGTCCAATGGTGGTTTCTTCAACTCTCACAAGTGATCAAGAGGATAGTCTTTTGAGAGTCCTCAGAAAATGCAAAAAAGCCATTGGATGGACAATATCTGATCTGAAAGATATTAGCCCTTTGATATGCACCCACCATATTTACATGGAGGAAGATGCAAAACCAGTGAGGCAGCCCCAGAGGAGGTTGAATCCTCACATGCAAGAGGTGGTAAGGGATGAAGTTCTGAAGCTACTTCAAGCAGCAATCATATATCCCATTTCAGATAGCTTGTGGGTGAGCCCAACCCAAGTAGTCCCAAAGAAATCTGGAATTACTGTGATCCAGAATGAGAAAGGGGAGGAAATCTCTACACGTCTTACCTCAGGATGGAGGGTGTGTATAGACTACAGGAGGTTGAATTCAGTGACTAGGAAGGACCATTTCCCATTGCCTTTCATGGACCAAGTCCTTGAGAGAGTCTCAGGGCATCCTTTCTACTGTTTTTTGGATGGTTACTCAGGGTACTTCCAAATAGAGATTGATTTGGAAGATCAAGAAAAGACAACTTTCACTTGCCCCTTTGGTACTTTTGCTTATAGGAGGATGCCCTTTGGTCTATGTAATGCACCTGCAACTTTCCAAAGATGTATGCTAAGCATCTTCAGTGATATGGTGGAGCGCATCATGGAAGTCTTCATGGATGACATCACTGTGTATAGAGATTCTTATGAGGAGTGTTTGTTGCATTTAGAAGCTGTTCTCCAAAGATGTATTGAGAAAGACCTAGTGCTAAATTGGGAGAAGTGCCATTTTATGGTACAACAAGGAATTGTCTTAGGACATATAATCTCCAAGAATGGCATTGAGGTAGATAAGGCAAAGGTGGAACTAATTGTTAAGTTGCCACCCCCCACAAATGTTAAAGGAATTAGGCAATTCCTAGGACATGTCGGGTTCTATAGGAGGTTCATTAAGGATTTCTCAAAAATTTCAAAACCTCTTTGTGAACTCTTGGTAAAGGATGCCAAGTTTGTGTGGGATGAGAAATGTCAGAAGAGTTTTGAGGAACTGAAGCAATTCCTCACAACTGCACCAATAGTGAGAGCCCCAAATTGGAAATTACCTTTTGAGGTAATGTGTGATGATCTTGCTATGGGGGCTGTTTTGGGGCAAAGAGAAGATGGAAAGCCCTATGTGATTTATTATGCAAGCAAAACTTTGAATGAGGCTCAAAGGAACTACACAACTACTGAGAAGGTTGTTGGCAGTAGTTTTTGTCTTGGATAAGTTTCGTGCCTATTTGGTAGGGTCCATTATAGTGGTGTTCACTGACCATTCTGCTTTGAAGTACTTGCTATCCAAGCAAGATGGCAAGGCAAGATTGATAAAATGGATCCTTTTGCTTCAAGAATTCAATCTCCAAATCCGTGATAAAATGGGAGTTGAAAATGTGGTAGTTGACCACTTGTCAAGACTTGTGATAACACATGACTCACATGGTCTACCTATCAATGATGACTTCCCTGAGGAGTCTCTCATGTTAATAGAGGTAGCTTCATGGTATTCTCATATAGCAAATTACTTGGTTACTGGAGAAGTTCCAAGTGAGTGGAGTGCCCAAGACAAGAAGCATTTCTTTGCTAAGATCCATGCCTATTATTGGAAGGAACCTTTTCTTTTCAAATATTGTGCTGATCAAATCATAAGGAAATGTGTTCCTGAACAAGAGCAATCAAGGATTCTATCCCATTGTCATGATAGTGCATGTGGGGGTCATTTTGCTTCCCAGAAGACAGCCATGAGAGTGATCCAATCAGGTTGTTGGTGGCCCTCTCTTTTCAAGGATGCCCACTTTATGTGCAAGGGATGTGATCGGTGTCAAAGACTAGAGAAGATAACACGTCGGAATATGATGCCCTTGAATCCCATTTTAATAGTGGATGTCTTCGATGTTTGAGGGATAGACTTCATGGGGCCATTTCCAATGTCATTTGGACACTCCTACATTTTGGTGGGAGTGGATTACGTCTCTAAGTGGGTAGAAGCAATCCCATGTAGGAGCAATGATCATAAGGTGGTTCTCAAATTTCTCAAGGAGAACATCTTTTCAAGATTTGGAGTGCCTAAAGTCATTATCAGTGATGGAGGAACCCACTTTTGCAACAAGCCTTTTGAGACTCTTCTAGCCAAATATGGGGTCAAGCACAAGATAGCTACACCTTATCACCCTCAAACAAGTGGCCAAGTTGAGTTAGCCAATCGAGAAATCAAGAATACATTGATGAAGGTGGTGAAAGTGAATAGGAAGGATTGGTCTATTAAGCTCCTGGATTCATTATGGGCTTATAGGACTGCTTATAAGACCATTCTTGGAATGTCTCCATATCGCCTTGTTTATGGCAAAGCGTGTCATCTCCCAGTGGAGATTGAATATAAAGCATGGTGGGCAATCAAAAAGCTCAACATGGATTTGACAAGAGCCGAGTTAAAGAGATGTTTGGATTTGAATGAATTGGAGGAAATGAGGAATGATGCTTACCTCAATTCAAAAATTGCAAAAGCGAGATTGAAGAAATGGCATGATCAGTTGGTAAATCGGAAGAATTTTACCAAGGGACACAAAGTCTTGCTTTATGACACTAAACTTCATCTTTTTCCAAGAAAATTGAAATCCAAGTGGACGGGTCCTTTCATAATTCGTGAAGTGTATCCCAATGAAGTGGTGGAAGTATTCAATCTCGAAGGCAATCAAACCTTCAAAGTCAATGGCCATCGTCTCAAGCCATTCAAACCAGAAAATGAGGAAATCAACCTCCTTGAGCCACAAAAAGCCTAAGCAAATAAGGGTTTGATGGACTTGGTTTCACCAAAGTCCAAAATTTTTGAAAATTTTTGTAAATTTCAATGTTTTATCCATACTTTTGATTTTAATTTTTGATCTTAAATTGTGTAATTATATGTAATTTAGTCTTTTTGAATGATCTTAGGTTGGAGAAAATGCAAAAAAATTGAAAGGAAGTCTTTCGGAGCAAAAACGGAGCAAAAACAGGGTAAAAACAGGGGTCTGCGAGATTTCGCAGCCTAAGAGAATCCTCTGCGAAATTAGCACTTTGCTACGAAATCATTTCGCAACTCAATTGACTCCTCTGCGAAAATTTTCGCAGCTGCGAAACCAAATTTGGCACACGAGTGCCACTTCGCAGCACAGTGACCCTCATTTCGCAGCTGCGAAATTCCAAAGCGTAAAAACTTCCAATTTCGCAGCCAAAGCTTCATTTCGCAGGGTATTTCGAAGCTGCGAAACCAACTTTTGGCACACGAGTGCCATTTCGCAGCACAGTGACACCCATTTCGTAGCTGCGAAATGGGCTGCGAAAATAGATTTTTTCTGCAAAAGGCCCCTTTTGCTGCGAAATCGGCATTCTTCTACAAAAATCAAAATGACCTTTAATATTCCATTATTTTTTATAAACATCGTCATTTGAGTTGCGAAAGGGTTTCAGAAAGAGGAAGCGCCATAGCAACCATCTGTTCATTCCCTTGCCCGAGCCCGACGACGCACGAACCTCCGATTATCTCTTTCGGTCATTGTATCCGGCCAAATTTCGTCAGTCTGATATGGCGAGCACCAGATGAGCCAAATCATCCTTCCTTCCAGCCGCAAACGAGTCCCGCGAGAGGCGCCTGTTCAAGGTTCCACCTCTGAACCTCCGCGACCAGAAGCTGTTTCACCTCCAGTTAAGCCCGTACTACATAAACCTCTGGCGAGACGTTATCTCACTAGGTCTGGGGGCCGTGCCCTGCAAAAGAGAGCCAGGGTCGAAAGCTCAGAGCCCATAGACATAACAAAGCAGCCCTCGGTTCCTTCACCAGAACCCTCTCCGGTACCATCTTCAGCACCGTTGTTAGAGCCTCCAGCGAAGCCTCAGGAGCACCAGCCACCACATTCAGAATCCCAAATTCCATCAGGGATAGCTCCTGAAGTGCTAATCAGGCGTCCGATGTCGACTCAACCGCCAATTGAAGGGAATTTGGACTACCGAGCTCGACCATTTCACTCTGAGCTGTGCTTTGACACGACCACCTTCAGTTTGCAGCCGGAGCTTGCAGATTCATTCCACCTACTGCGCAGATATCGCATGGAACATCTACTGACCCCAAGAGATCTCTTCTATCCCAGAGTAGCCATGGATTTTTATCAGTCCAGGACTACTAATCAGGTCAGAGATCCTACTTTAATCCATTTTACTATTAATGGTCGGCATGGCATTTTAGGAGCTCGCCATATAGCAAAGGCCCTGCATATACCATACGAGCCAAGCCATTTTGAGGATTACCGAGTATGGACTAGTCCCTCTCAGGTGGAAATGATTCATATTTTGTCCAGAAGAGCTTCCACAAAGCCATATCTAGTGAGGAGGGAACTTCCTCCGAGCATGTTTCTCATTGATGCATTCTTGTGTCACAACATTTATCCACTACAGTACTGGACTCAGAGGACGGGAGTTCTTTTAGAGGCCCTGTTCAGGATTTCAGAGGGATATTTCTTTGGCCCTCACCACCTAATTATGGTTGTCCTTCTCTACTTTGAAGAGAAGGTGCATAAGAAGAAGCTGCAGCGAGCTGATGTCATTCCACTTTTTTTTCCACGGTTGCTGTGTCAAATTCTGGAGCATTTGGGGTATTCATCAGATTCTCAGCTGGAGCGCAAGCGTATTTGCCGAGAGGTATTTACTCTCGACAAGTGGACCAATATGACAGCATATAGAGTTGAGCAGCCAAAGCTCCCACAGCCAGCTGAGATACCAGCTGCCAGGAGAGCATCTCCAGATCATATACCTGAGGGAATACCCATTGCTTCTCCTACTATATCCAGAGCCCCTCCAGTTACTCCAGTCTCATCAGAGCCCTCTGCTTCAGCTGAGCCAAGGATGGTCATTCCCATTTCAGAGTATAGAGATTTATGCTGCATACTACAATCCTTGGCCGCGTCTCAGAGCAGCCTTGCCCAGGAGATGGCAGCTATTCGAGCTCGCCAGGAGCAGATGTTGACCACCAGGCTCAGCACACTGCCATCTTGAGGCAGCTCCAACATCATCTCGGTCTTACATCAGCTGCTGAGCATCTCACCCCCGCCGCTGTAGTGCCACACTCACAGGCCACAGAGCCTCAGGCCCCTCCTGAATCAGCTACTGAAGAGGCAGAGCCATCTGCCTAAGCCATCAGCTCCAGCATCATCCACCCATCTGACCATTTATATATCTACTATATATTTCTTTTATGTATTTCGTTTTTGTTAGTCTTTTATGAAATCCCACCATTTTGATATCATATATGGGGATTACTTGTATTGCCTTCTTTCCAATTGTGCCCACATGAATTAAAGTAATACAAGTCTAGCATTTTTTGTTAACTCTTAGAATTAATTTATTCTTATTTCCTTTACTCACATCTTTTATTCTTTTTGAAACATGTGGTTTCTCCAATCAGTATTCCACATTGATATCACTCAGGAGGTACCACTTCCTCCCTCTAATTTCAATCACCTATATCATATTGGGAACAATGCTCAGCTCGGTTGGGGGGAGGGGGGAGAGAGAGAGAGAAATGAGGAAGGAAGTATGCTAAGTTATTTTGGTAATTCAGCTATGTTAGTAAATTAGTTGTAATTCAGCTATGAGGAAAAATTTTCAAATCAAAATAGGAGAAACCGAACTGTTGCTTTCCACTTGACTAAGAATTTGAATTATGCTTACTAAAGTGGTTCAATTGTTGAAGCTTCTATTGAAATCAAGTTCAGTTCTTCCACTTTAAGCTATCCACACACTGTGCACAATAGATTCTAATTATAAGATGAGAAACTATTTCCCGCTTGACTTAGGAAAATTTTGGGACTTGGTACCTTTGACCTCATTTAATAATGTTGAGACACCTTATGAAAGGCTAATGAGCCTTTGAAAAAAAGAAGAAAAGAAAAGAAAAAAAAAGCAAAATGTTTGTTTGCCTTGAAATCCGAGCAAGATCCGATGGGTATATGGTGAAAATCTTTAAAACCTGGTGCCCTAAGCCTTCATTGGTTGGAAGTCACCAACCTCAATGCTCGTTACAAGGGTGGATAGGTGGAGTTTAACATACTGTAGGTACTTGAGTATTAAAATTCATTCTCAAAAGTCTGGGGTAAAATCCGAGGAGTTAGTGGTTGAAAGATCCTTAAAACTTGATGCCCTAAACCTTAATTGGTTGGAAGTCATCGATGGACCCCCGTTACATGGACAATTCAGAAAAGAATACCTCTTAAGCCTTGTACCTTGTGAAAAAAAAAAAAAAAAGTGTGTCCTCAACCTAGTGAATTTGGTCAGTTTGCTAAGTGTTAAAAAGAGATAAGTTGGGGGAAGAGATTAGTTTAGCATACTATATTCGGAAGCTATCATCTCACACATAGATTTTTGTGGAAGAATAAAGTTTGGTTCTTTGGAAGTGAAAATGATTTTAAAACTTCAATTTGCATAATGCATTCCCTTTATCAATAGTGTTTAGCAAAGTTTTTGATAGCTCCTATTTGAAGTTTGAGTTTTTTCTTTTATGTTCCATCTGAGAGTTTGATCAGTCATGCCACTTGATTATTTTTTTGGAGTGATCAGCATGATTTTATAAAATATTATATTATGTATTTTTCTTTATTTTTCTTTCTTTCATTGCTCAAGGACTAGCAATATGTCGATTGGGGGGAGTGATTACTACCCAAAAAGTGCTATTTTGCGCCTTTAATTCATTATGTTTTAAGCACTTTTGTGTAGTAGTTCTCCATTTTTATTCCAATTAGCATGTTAAGGACCTATCAATGACTTCTAATCATATTTGTGGCTAGTTTTAGTGTTTTGACAGCTTTTTGGATCATTAATACAAGCCAAGCAAAGGAAAAAAGCAAAGAGGAAAACAGAGGACAGCAGCTACAATCTTCCTTCGCACTTTTGGAGCACTTTCCGAAGTCCATTTTCTACATGCTATATACCATTTCAAAGCTCAAGAAGTCAACAATCCAATGCTTCAAACGGTGCACAATTCGGAGCTGAAATGAAGGAGTTACAGCATTTGGAAGCCAAACACCGCAAGCTGAAAGCCAACTTCACAGCGCTGCGAAATCAGCCTTTTGTTGCGAAGTGATTTCGCAGCCCTTTTTATGCGTCTGCGAAATCTCGCAGACCTCGTTTTCACCTGCGAAATTGTCCTTAGTGCTTCCCGATATTTGCGTCCGACACTTTGAGATATTTTTCTTTAGATTTTTGTGTCTAAATTTCCATTTTCTCCTTATATTCAGCCACTCATGTACTTCCTTAGCTAGGAAGTTTACAAGGAAGTGTAAATTACCTTCTTATATAAACTCTCTTGTAAACACTAAAAAGGGGACTCTCGGGGAGCTTTCTCCAGGAGACCAACTTATGTATATTTTACATTTAGTGAAATAGAGAGATCTCTTTTGCTTTCTTTTTCCTTCTACTATTTTCTTTTTCTTGGAAGCCAAACACCCTCTGAGAATGTTTTCCCAGAGGATGAGAGGCTAAACTTTTGGTTTCTTGGAGTGAAGGAAGCTAAGTGAAAAGTCCAGATGCTAAAGTGGAAAACTCTCGTGCATTAAACAGGTAGTTGGAGTTCACAAATGGCTTTTAAATCTAAAGTTTTGCTTTAAATCCCTTTGAATCACTTTGAATGTCCAATACATGGTAAGTTTCAGGTCTCTGTGGATGCTTATTGCTAGATCCATATCAGTCCATTAGTTATCATGTACGAGCCATTGGAAAGTGGTTCAAGGTGAAGACCCATAGTGTCTAAAGCCATTAATGGAACTTGACTACCACTTCTATTGATTTTTTATGGATTAAATCTTCATTGTTAAACCTATACCGGTTCGAGAAATAACTATAGGTTAAATTCCCAATGCGAGGAGAAAAATCCGGAATTTCCCACTTTACAGTTGGCACCTAATCCTAGTAACCTAAAATCCCAAGAAACACCTTTCTTTCTAATTTCTTTCTAGTTAATTTTAGTTACTTTATGTTAAGTTAGCTTAATACCATCCGTTTTCATTCAAACTTATGTCTTCTTTTAAAGCTAACATAGAAAAGTAAAAGCACCAATTCATTTTTGAACTAACATCAATTGCGAAGTGAAAACCCATCTCTGTGGACGATCCTAGAGCCACTATACTATGCTAGCTAAATGCTACCCGGGTATATGGTGAAATAGGTTTATAAATTTTGGTGATTACTCCCGTCTCAGGATTGAGATCAAAGCACACCAATTGAGTTGAATCAAAGCACAGCTGATACGAAATCTTTGTGTTATCCCTGCACTCTTCTCCTTTCTCTCACTCCCCCCTACTTTCCTCTCTATAAACTCTCTTTTTAAGAATTCCTTCTCTCCTAGGGGATTGGGTTTCCAAGGCGAAGATGGGTCAACGACTTTACAGAGTGGTGGGGGTTCTGTTGGCGAGGAACAATAAGAGGAAGCATGGGATGGAGGGTCGTAACAACGTCATGAGGGTGGTGACTTTACAACACAAAGTACTTGTCTAGCGACGGGGACGACAAAGTGGGGCTTTTCCAACGTACAGTAAGGGTCCAACGGACGTGGGACGACGACAGTCGAAAAAAAGCAAAAAAATATTCACTCGTACAATTCAAAGGGAACCCTTTGATTATCTTATTCAATGATCCGACCACCAATTTAACTAGCCTAATTCCGCTTCAAACATTTTCCTTCTTAAATGACCAAACTAGACAAAACCGCGACTAAACGATGTTTGAACCAGTCGAATTGGCCGACATTCCAGCAACCAATCCAGTTCGGCTTTTAAAACCATGTTGACAACGAGTCTTCATTTTTTCATTAAAACCACAATTGTTAATAGAGACTCCATTTTTTAACTAAACTCTCACTTCACAATTGAGACTACATTTTTTCTAAGTTAAAAAATCTAATATTATTTTAACAAATATAAATTGATATACAAAAAATATTATAAATGAATATTTTATTCATTAATAACTTAATAATCTTAAAATAATAACTTGTAGGACTATGCTTCATGTAGATTCCAACGACCATAACTAGTCGTTTACATCTTCAAATGATAGGACCATAAGCTCTACGACCAAATCTCCGAATGATCATTTACCATTAATTTTATACTTTGGTATAGATCGAGCAGATGCTTATACCTATACACATCATAATCATTTGGTCTCTACTCTCCACCATTGGTTGGCATCCACCCTCCATCAAGCTTTTGATTCTATTTCCCATTAATAATTTACATGATCACAACGAACCAAAAATTCTTCAATTTTTGCAAGAATAAAACGCCATTATCACTCTATCACTAACTTCAAAGGAAATTTGGTACCTTAACAACATTGCCTTCTTATGCAAAAGACTCGTTTTTTACTATCCGATCCCCCAAAATTCACTCCAATTGCGACAATTAAAGCAAACATTGACAATGCACAACATTAAAACACACCAATCCACCAGAAACATCACATTGAATTCCTGAACAAAATATTTCTCTACCAGCGTAATATCATAAAAAGCCTTAAGACTATTAGCTTAAAAAGATTCAGGTTGTACGATAGGTTGACTATCAACACTCGTGATTCTACAAGCTGGTTCATCGATGGATTAACCAGCAACACTATGGGATATTCCACCCACAAGACTATGATCTCATCTGTAAGTTGCGCATACACCTCAACGAACCATGCTATTAATTGAAACTTGATCCTTTCTCCATGCACAAGATTGGGATTGTCACGTAGTAAGGACCAAAAGACATCAATTTTAGTTTATAAGGGAGACACAAGGCTCAGAACCATTGGCATCCGAAACCAATAATGACTTTATAACCTTGGGACATGTTAGTGTAGACCCTCAATTTTGTCCATTTAACACATGTTTTAAAGTCCATTACCAATACTTTACAATAATCTCTTAGTAGCTCATAGCTACTCACACTACTTACCTTTCTTGAGCCACCTCGAAGACTTTAGTTGAGGGGTTGACCCGACTCCACATTATGACCTTGGCTGCCCTTCAAGTTTAGATTAGGCTTCACTTAAGTGCACTTCAAGTTAGACTTAGTTAGGCCCACCTAATCTCACCCTAGACCCACTTAGGTACACCTAGCCTACTTAGGTCCACCTTGACCCACTTAGATTCACCTAAGCTCACTTAGGTCCACTTTAACCCACTTAGACTCACCTAAGCTCATTTAGGCACATCTAGGCCCACTTTGGTTTGCTAGGTCCATTTAGGCATCCTGACCCATCTATGTTTCCTTTTAGACAACTCCTGTATGACTTGCATAGTTCGCATGATTTGTATTTCTTAACACTTGCATAAGCTTAATTTCCTATTCATTTATCTATTTATTTATTTAGTTATTTATTTATTATATTTGTTTAGCAATTTGTTTATTGTTATCTATTTATTTGTTTTTACAAGATTGCATGTGATCAATAATCTTATCTCTTTTTATGATTATTATTATTATTACTATTAAATGTTTTTACTAATATGTATGTTAATAAAATTTTTTAGTAAGTTATTTTGTATTTTATTTTATTTTATTTGGTTATTTTCTTAAAGTGCTTTTAATATATTTTTTGGTAAGTTAAGTTTTTTAATATATATATGGCACGGCTTATTTTCCACCTAGTTTCTCTCTCTAAGCTTATGCTCTCCCTTCTCTCTTCTTTCTCTCTCATCATGTAATCCTGGGTAAGTAGCAGTGTGCCTAGGAGCGCGAGCCCTGCCGGTTGAGCCGTTGTTAGCCGGGGATAGGCGTTTGTTAGGCTGTAAGAGGGTTGGGGTGACGTCTCATCAGGTTTGTCAATCTGCTATTAGGCTCTAGTTCAAAAACCCTAAAATGAGTTCAATTTTCCGAACCATGTCTAGGAGATCCAGTGATTCTCAAGATACTGTTGTAAACAGTGAAGAGATCAATTATCCTAAGATTCAAAATGATTTAGATGATTGGAAGTTACCCAATGTGTCTAATCAAGAAATTTATAAGAAAGGAACCTTTAAGTTCTTCACAGATTATACCATCAAGACCTCTGAAATGTCAGTCAGTTTAGAACAAGACGACCAAGTCTTAAGACTTCTAGATAACAGATCCATTGAAAAGCATAAGAAAGATGGCTATAATTTCATACACTTTGGTATGATTCAAGTAGCAGCTAAGCCTCTGACAAGATTAGGTTTAAACACCTCTATTGTCATGTGTTTAAGGGATAATAGGCATCTCGAATATCGAGATTCTATTATAGGCGCAGTCCAAGCTGGACTGAATGATGGCCCAGTTTATTTCCAGTGCTATCCTAACTTCACAGTTAGATTAAGAGATGCAGACATCTTAGATTCAGTTGTCCTGCATATTAAGACCCATGGCTTTAAGATCAAACCAGGAAACAGTCCTGTTTCCATCATAACCAGGTTTGCCTATAAGAGCATGAACACAAGCATTGGATCTGGAGCTCTTTGCACCAGTCCTAAAGGTGAGACCACTTATTTTCACTCTGATATGCTAGATAAGTCAGATTTCATCATCCCCAAGAAGATCTTGTGGAAAGATGTTGATTTCCCTGAAAATTGGCATTTTGCTAATGCTGTTCCAGCCATAGCACAGCGTTCTGAAAGTATTGAACAAATTGTTCAATATCCTGATGGAGGAGGAGAACTGGTTTTCTCCAACTCTTTCAGACATTCCAGCAGCCCTAGAGTTTCTGTTTATGAACCCTCTAGAGCTTCAAGCTCTTCCATCCCAGTTAAAACCACTAGGGAAGAAGAAGGATCCAGCTCAGGAAAACCTAAGAATATTAAGCTAACAGGTGTCAGAAGTCACACCAACGTGGCCAGACCATTTTACTCTGAGGAAAATGAGTCTACTCAGGATTCCCAACAGGATGAGTCCCCTGTTATGTCTCCTACCTATTCCCAGATGATTAATACCATAAGCCTAAGTGATGAAGACTTTGAGATCAACAAGGATCTCTTAAGAAAAGACTTCTATTCTGAAGTCAATAAGCCAAGAAATGATTGGTTCTTTAGCACCGTCCCTAAGGTCATTAGAACCATTTACCAAGAAGAATTTTATGCCTACTTAAGACAAGAAAAGAAAAATATTAAGTTTTGGATTTGGTTTGAACTCTTCAAACAAGAGGAATATCCAGATTATCCTAGTAAGCGTGTTAATAACACTAAGAGCACCGAGTCCTTTGAATTTTCTAAGGAATTCCAAGAAAATCCCCAAATCAACCAAGCCTTTGTTGATAGGATTAATCAGAAGATTAAGGATAATCTTATTGCCCCTTTGACTGTCCAGCCTCATATGAGAATCAATATGGTTAAAGGTGATATTAGTTCAGAAGAAGAAGCTGATGAACTAATTAAGATGTTTGAGGAACCCCATAATCAAATTATTAATAATTTAGAAACCTTTAAGACTAGGAATTACTATCCTAGACCTACTTTTCCTGACATGCAGTTTGAGGAAAGGAATCAGTATACTCAAGCCTCTTACACCAGTGGTACTATCTATGAATGGAACATAGACGGTATGACCGAGTATAACATACTCACTAAGCTTCAAGAAATGACCATGGTTAGTACAGCCTATAAGTTAAACAATAGACTGCCAGATCATGCTGTAGCTCAGACCATTATTGCTGGGTTTACAGGTCAGCTTAAGGGTTGGTGGGATAATTATCTCACTTTCGATGATAAAAATAGTATCCTTAAAGCCTACAGGATTAATGAAAATAGTGAAGTTGTTAAGGATGAAGATGGCCAAGATATAGAGGATGCAGTGGCTACTCTTATCTACTCTATATCCAAGCACTTCATTGGAGATCCTGCAAAAATTAAGGATAAAACTGCAGATCTCTTAACCAACCTTAAGTGTCCTAAGCTTCATGATTTTAGGTGGTATAAGGAAGTCTTCCTAACCAAAGTCATGCTAAGGTCAGACTGTAACCAGTCTTTTTGGAAAGAAAAATTCGTCTTAGGATTACCCAAGCTTTTCTCTGAGAGAATTAGGATCAAGATAAGGGAACAGTATAATGGTCAAATCCCTTATGATAAGCTAACCTATGGTGAGATTATAAGCATTGTCACAGCTGAAGGGATTAAGTTGTGCAATGACTTCAAGCTTAAGCAACAAATGAAGAATGAACAGAAAATCTACAAGAATGAATTTGGTTCATTCTGTAGCCAGTTTGGTTTCAGCCAAAAGGAAACTAAGCCTCCCTCTAAGCAAAAACCAAGCAGGAAGCCTAGCAAAGATAAGTTTTACCACAGTAAGAGAGGCACCTATGACAACTATAGGATGAATGATACTAAGCAGTCAAGACACGTCCAAAGAAGAGTCAACAAGGATACCCAGAAAAAGGTAGAAACTCCTTTAGACGTCAAACCAATTATCTGTTTTAAATGTGGCAAAGTCGGCCATTATAAAAAAGATTGTAGAGTTAAGCAAAAGATTAATAACTTAAGTGTCTCAGATGACCTAAAAAATATGCTTTGTAAGGTAATGTTAAGCTCCACAGATTCTGAATCAAGGACTGATTCAGATAATGAAGATGACATTAATCAACTAGACAGTAGTGGTGAAGCTTCTAGCCAACCTTCTAGTGACCAAGCCATTTGTATTAAAGGTAATTGTAATTGTCGTCCTAAAACTATAAATGTCATAAGCCAAGATCAGGAATTTATCCTTGATACTTTAAGAAAGGTTGAAGATGAAAAGACTAAGCAAAATCTCTATGAAGTTTTTAAGAAATCTGTTGTTAAGGTAGAAGCCAAGAAGACTGTTAATCCTTATAACCTTAATGATATCTTAAACAGGTTTGACCAGCAGTCTCCCAAGGAAGTCAGCATTAAGGAACTTCATGAAGAAGTTAAGCAGCATAAAAAGGAGATTAAGGAGTTAAGACAATTCATAAGTCTAGGTCTCTCTGATCTTCAAGATCAAATCAATAGAATTGTCAACCAAGGTAATCTCATGGATATTCCAGAATCTTCTCAAGTTAATGATAATGAGACAGATGCTTTTTTGAATACTGTGAGTAGGGTTATCTTCCAAAGGTGGGAAATCTCCCTTACTATAGTAATCAAAGATATATTTGTCCTTAATATTATTGCTTTGATTGATTCAGGAGCGTCTGATAATTGCCTTCAAGAAGGTCTTGTACCTATTCCTTTATGCGAAGAGACTAGTCAGTCTCTATTTGGAGCCAATGGCCAAAGACTTACCACTAAGTATAAATTAACAGATGTTGATATCCGTAATCATGACATCTGTATTAAGCAAACCTTTGTCCTTGTTAAGGATCTTAAGGAAAAAGCCCTCCTAGGAATACCCTTCTTAAGCTCTATTTATCCCTTGTGGGTAGATAACCAAGGTATAAGAACAAAGCTTTTTGATAAGGAAATTCTTTTTGAATTTGCTAATCCTATCACTCTTTGTGATCAAGCTATTAATCTTGTTAGGATAGATGATCCACCTAAGATATTAGGTACCCAGTCCATTCATAATCTCATTATAAATGATATTTTAAGCATTCCTTTATGCATTTCAAAATTTCGAACTGATATTTTGAATCAAGGAACTTTAAAAGTCGTTTTCACATCTGAGAAAACAATTAAGTATATATCCTTTAAGTATAAATTAATTGATTGGATTATTTTAAACCCTAATTTTCAAATTAAGTTTATTAAAGGAGAAAGTTTCATTCCTAATCACTCAACTCGTGGAATTTGCAGGGTTCATGAGACCATGGCCCCTAAAAAGAATACCCAAGCTCCTAACCAGAAAACCCAATCCAGTCAAGCTCCTTCTCCCCATAAAATGCTATGGAGCCAACAAGTTGAAGAAGAAGAAGCAAGGCTTCATTCTTCTAACCCTGTGCCAAACAAGATGATGACCTTGTACTATGATCATTCTGATCCAGTTAAACCAGTCAAGGCCACCCAGTACCCAGCTATTTCAGGGTCTCAGACCTTCAAGCAAGTCATTAAGGCTAATCCCTCTCAAAAGGAATTAGCACCAAGCTCTTCTTTTTCAAACAAGCAAATTGTGGTGGCTGCCAACCCCACACCTCTTTCAACAAAATCAAGATATTGGCAAAATGATTTAAATCAATCTCTTTTGGTTATAGAAAGAGAATTTTTCTCTGAAAACCCCAGAGAGATTGCTGCAAAAGCTTTTCAAGAAAATTTTCATTATCCCTCTGGTGATATTTTAAAAACAAGAGAGTTTTATGAAGCAGTCCTTATAGAAACTGGTTCTGTTAAGATCAAGCATCATGCTGACAAATTCAGCAATATGGGTTTGGCGTTCTCCACTTGCCATATCCATAAGATTCTTACTGTTAAGCAATGGGGTGAAAATCCTAATCTTTCAAAAGAATTTTCTGAACCATCAAAGCCAAGGTTTTTTAATTATTGGGACTATCAGAGAGCATGGTTTAATGCTTTTCTGATCCAGAATAGGGACTTCCATCATTCATGGATGTTCTATTTTCCATCTAAGCACCAGCTTTCCTCTTTCCCATTTTGGTTCCACAATTGGTGGACTCATTATGGACCGACTATTAAGATTCTTCCTAAGCCCGTCCTGGATGGCTTTGAGCTATTCAGAAGTTCTTTTGATATCCCTAGAGAACTTTCAGCTTTTCCCCCTTCACTTTTCTTTTTCAGCATTTTTGGCCTTGCTTGGATAGTCCAGTGGGACTATATTATCATTACAGATGAATCAGCAGCCTTTCCGTCTCTGGGAAGGACTTTTAAAACTAAATGGTGGGATGCCTTGAAAAATGATGCATCTATTGATACAGTCAAGCAGTATTTCCTCAAGAATCCCAAACAAGTCTCAGCCAGTGAGGATATGTCTCAGTTCCTCCTCAAAAAGCAACAGTTACAAGCCTTGCTCGCAGCAGCTAAGACCCCTCAAGATTTCCAGAAAATCCTTGAAGAAGGAAGCTCAAGCTTTTCCCAAGAGAATTCTTATGCAGAGTCTGATGATTCAACAAGCTACCTTCCAGACAATGGTGATGACTGTGAAGGAATTCTTCCTCCAATAAAAGGATTTAAGTAATTATAAGCCTTATGTATTCCGTCAAAAATATTTCAAGCTTTGCAGTTTCTGCACCAAAAGCAGCAAGCATGTGTTCACACAGTTTAAAGAAGCCTGACAGCCGTCATTGCAGCCGAAAGCACGTTTCCGGTTCAAGAGTCAAAAGTTCTACTGATCACTGTTCACTATTCAAGCACTATTCAAGGACGGTCGGTTCACTATTCAAGCACTATTCAAGGTCGGTCTACTGTTCATGGTTACTGTTCAAGATTCCCTTTTTGCCTATTTAAGGAGGCTTGGGCCTCATTTGTAAGCACGGCTTATTTTCCGCCTAGTTTCTCTCTCTAAGCTTATGCTCTCCCTTCTCTCTTCTTTCTCTCTCATCATGTAATCCTTTAAGCCTTCAAGCTTTCAAGCTTTCTTCAAGCTTTCCTACCCTGATCCATTGTAAGATATTCTCCTTATGTAATATAAGTATGTTTTTTATTACCTCCTATATGGATGGTTTTTAATTATGCTTTGATTTAATTTTATGTTTTTTATTTTCTTTTTTATTTTGTACCGCCTACATGGTCGGTTTTATGCTTTCTATTTGATACCGCCTACATGGTCGGTTTTAAGCTTATTATGAACTAACAAGTTTTTTGGTTCCTTCTCTTTAAATTTCTTTGTTGGATATCTTCTGTATTTTCTAACCCTCTACTTTGTTTTGAATCATCTGCATAATTCATTTGTTCATTGCATATGACCTTGTCCTGGGTGTCTATGGTATCAGAGCCACGGGGAAACCATATATATATATATATATTTGTTTATATCAATTTGATAAGTTATTATTATTATTATTATTATTACCTTTAAAAAGGTTTATTAATATTTTTCTTTTTTTTATTTTTATTTTTAATTTTGAATTATAATGTATATAAAATAGAAAAGCACTTTTCATAAAAGTTAAAATACCACTTTGCAATTAAAACATCACTTTCCATATATCCTCATACATATCCCAAAAGGAAATAAAATATTCCATGAAAAGGATAGGTTGCCATATAAATGGGACAAAAAGGAATAGAAGAAGGGTGGGACTTTTTCTTGGAGAAGGAGACTTTTTCTTGGAAGGGCGATCAACACACACAAGAGTTTTTTGGGAGGAGCGGTAAAGGACTTGAAAGACTAATTGGGCTGCCATATCCACACATCAAGAGAGTATTTTTCCGATACAATACAGGTTAGTTTTTGGATTTTTGATACAATATTCCTTTTTTGTTTGGGTTTTAGTTGATTGGTTTCATTAATTGTTTGTGATAATATCTTTTAAATCTCGATCTCAAACAATCTTTTATTTTTCTTAGATTAAATGTCTCTCTTTTATGATTGCAATTCATTAGTTCTGTGCTAGTTTATTTTAATCTACATGAAAGTTTAAATAAAGTTTATATTTTTAGTTTAATTTTAGTTTATTTTTAATTTGAATGAGTTATTGATCTTAAATCTATTAATTTAATTAGACTTGTAAGGTAAAGTTTATATTTTTAATTCCGATTAGTTTAAATTCTAGTTTATTTTTAATTTGAATGAGTTAATGATCTTAAATCTATTAATTTAATTGATCTTGTAAGGTAAAGTTTATATTATTAATTCCGATTAGTTTAAATTTTAGTTTATTTTTAATTTGAATGAGTTGTTGATCTTAAATCTATTAGTTTAATTGATCTTGTAAGGTAAAGTATATATTTTTAATTTCAATTAGTTTAAATTTTAGTTTATTTTTAATTTGAATGAGTTATTGATCTTAAATCTATTAATTTAATTGATCTTGTAAGGTAAAGTTTATATTTTTAATTTCGATTAGTTTAAATTTTAGTTTATTTTTAATTTGAATGAGTTGTTGATCTTAAATCTATTAGTTTAATTGGACTTGTAAGGTAAAGTTTATATTTTTAATTCCGATTAGTTTAAATTTTAGTTTATTTTTAATTTGAATGAGTTGTTGATCTTAAATCTATTAGTTTAATTGGTCTTGTAAGGTAAAGTTTATATTTTTAATTCCGATTAGTTTAAATTCTAATTTATTTTTAATTTGAATGAGTTATTCATCTAAAATCTATTAGTTTAATTGGACTTGTAAGGTAAAGTTTCTATATTTAATTCCGATTAATTTGAATTCTAGTTTATTTTTAATTTGAATGAGTTATTGATCTTAAATCTATTAGTTTAATTAGACTTGTAAGGTAAAATTTATATTTTTAATTCCGATTAGTTTAAATTCTAGTTTATTTTTAATTTGAATGAGTTATTGATCTTAAATCTATTAGTTTAATTGGACTTGTAAGGTAAAGTTTATATTTTTAATTCCGATTTGTTTAAATTCTAATTTATTTTCAATTTAAATGAATTATTGATCTTAAATTTATTAGTTTAATTGGTCTTGTAAAGTAAAGTTCATATTTTTAATTCCAATTAATTTAAATTCTAGTTTATTTTTAATTTTAACGTGTTATCGATCTTAATTCTTTAGTGTAATTGATTTTGTGAGGAAAAATTTACATTTTTAATTCCAATTAGTTTAATTCTAGTTATTCATGTGTTTCTTAAAATCTAAATGTTAGTTTTTAGATGATAATTTTGTTAGTTTATTTGATTAAGAAGTTATAAATTTATTGCCTTAGTGATTGTTGGTCAAATTTTTTTTGAGAGCCACTGGAAACCCATGAAGGTTGGCCTTTACTCTCACCACTTTAATTGACAAGATTTCCTAAAATCTTTATTTTGTGATCTTTGTTTCCTTTTGTTTTGATTGATATTTTGTTTTATATTTTTATTATTTTAAAAATGAATTTCCTTTATTTTCAAACAAAACTTTTTTTCTAAAAAAAAAAAACCCTTTTGAGAGATTTTTTTTAAAAATTGATTTAAAGCCTTTAGAATCAAAATCTCTTTTCTATTTAAAAAATAACATGCAACCATATCTTAATCAGTTTGCATCCTTCTCAATTTTCAACAAAAATTTTGGTTTTAAACAAAACACGAATCAAAGCTTGTGGTCCCAAATAAATGGGACAGTTTTAGGCTAAATTTGTGTATATTAATTTGGGGAATTGGTGAAACCCCTACATAAGAAAATCTTTTTCAAAATTTATTTTTGCTACCACCCTGCTATTTATTGTAATTATATTTACATTTTTCTTTTTAAGAATTGTATACAAGATATGTATGATAATTAATTATTCTGAATTCTGATAATTTTTGCTAATTAATTAGATAAGCATGCTAGGGTTTATTATTTATTATCTAACCCCCATGTCCTAAGGAAGCGCAATAGGAGTTATATATGCTATCCAGGTACGTTCCCAAAATTTCATGAATATGCATGTCATTGCTACTGTTTGATTGCCTTGATATATATTTGATGATTATTTGATTATCTTTGATAAAATGCATGTTGTGTGATGTTTCTCAATACTAACTTTCATGTTTTATGATAGCGCTTTAAGAAGTCATCCAGGTATGCACCCTAACTCTCTTTTATGGTAATTTGATCCTATTTGACATGTTATTTTTTGAAATCACCTTAGTCTATCTAGACATCCCCAATTAATCAATTAATTGAAACATTACCCCTAATTCAGTTAGTAGAAACCTCTTAAAGGCTTAGAGGAGTGCTATTTCTTAAAGGTACCTTCCCAATAAGTAAGTTGATCCCCGAACTTAGACTTGGGTTTTTTCAATGACACGTTTTTCCAAAAATTATGGAGTTATTTTTTTTTAAGGTTTTATTTCTTGTTATATTTTCCCTTTAAAATAAAAATAAAATAAATGGTGACTCCGACTTTTCCAAAAACTATTTTTCACAAATAAAAAGCAAGTCTCGTCAATTGAATGGGAACGCACATGAAAAATACGGGTCCATAATTAGCTTTTCATTTGCGGATGGAGTTTTCAAATTTTGATTGGAATGTGACAATGCTTTTTCTATTAGAACTATCTTTGGTTTTACATTATAGTCCGTCTAAGAGACTAATTCCATATCCTGATTACCGTTTCAATATAGCTCACATAAAAACACATTTACTTATTTATTTTTATACATTAAACAAGGCATGACATAATTTTGAACACTTTTTATTTAAGACATCATTATTTGGTCTCCTTCCTAACCTTACTATCATAGAACCAACATATCCAAAATGGCAACCATGAGCCCCATTATCTTCACATTAAGTAAAATAAATGAGTTACTTATAGTTATAGTAAAATAAACTGTGCAACACTAACATTTTTTACAGCATTTACTTTCCTTTAGCCCAAAATATTTATGATAATGAAGTTTATGATAATATCATCCTAAAGTTGTCCAAAAGATTACGCCAATGTAAAAACTACCAAACCTCACAAAACTTAAGTCCACTATAAAACCATTAGTATACAAATTCTCATGATAGCTCTTATCCTTAAATCTTACTTAAATAACACTTATCCTAGTTTCTCATCATGTATCACTACACACGCAGCCAATGGAACACTTGAGAGTTACAAATCTCTCTCACACACCTAGGAATGAAATAGCAAACTTCTAAAAGTTTGGGCAAAATCTTTTGTTTTTTTCAAAGTTTGCATTAAAGAGAATGGGAGAGGAACTTATGGTATTCAAAATAAAACTTTGCTAAAAAGTTTAACTTAGTGGCAAAATCATGGAAACTTAGGAAGAAAATGTTGTTCTAGGGGTATGAAAACAAAGGACAAACCTAAAAGACACAAAAAAATAATAATAATAATAATAAAATGAATGACAAGAAAACTTATTGGTTATGAGCTAAGGCATGACAAGCTCTATCCTTGGAAAAAATCCAACCATCTTAAAGACAAACCCAATGCATTAAGGTATCAACATTATACCTCCAAGATTTAATAGCAAGTGAATCTCATTGGGCGTGCACTTTTTAGAAAGGTTATGGATAGCTTGAGCTTTGAAAATTTCCTTTACATAGATGTATGAAAAGTTCTATAAAAAACTCTTCAAAAAATTGGTGTTTGGAAAGTGAGAAGTGTCCTGGTTTTATATGTCACTAACATAGAACAAGACTTTACTTGTAAGTGAAATAAAAACAATAACTAGAAAACTTATTAATGATAGACTAATGAGTGACGAGCATTGCCAATCTCATGTTTTAAGGCTATGGGAATAAACATTCTTTGGTTGGTGCATTACCTAGGACCCCTAGAATTAGTATGCAAGATTAGCTTGCAAGAATGCCAATTAACCGATAATAAGGTGGAATCCCGAGATCTAGTGATCAAGGAATCACTCATCAAACAGCGAACCACCACCAAGTTTAATTATTACGTGGGGTATGTAGAGGCTAGTGAATCGCTTCTTCTTCCACAATGATTAAGAAAAAATCGAGTTTGGAATCGTAAATGAAAAGGATATGGAATTTTCTCAATTCACGATTGAGACAATGAACCCAAAAAAAACAAATATTATAGTGTTCTAACATGGGCACATCAAACAAGAACTTAATGAGCAAAATTTATTAAAGACAAAAAAAAACAAAAAAGCTATTTTTTCATAGCAAATAAAAATGTCACCTTAATCCATTATTTTGTTGAGGGTCTTGAAATCATTCCAACCCTTTATTTGCATAGAGAAGAAAGTCAAAGGCTCTTACTCGAATGCATGACTTAAAGAGTGAGGTATGACTTGTGTTTATAAATTACTAGAACATTCCGAACAGGACTTTATTTGTAAGTAGAACAAGAGTCTAGTTGTAAATGTTACAAGACATCTACCAATACAATCACAATGGGACTCTAGGGTTCTTCCCAAAGAGTAGGGAAAAAGTAAAAGAGTAACAAAATAAAATTTAGCGGATAACGCACCCGTACACAGAAAGGAGGGAGGAGAGAAAGTGAACCCAAAAAACCCACTCAAATGAGATTCGACCCCATGAACATGCTAGCCTTTCCCACTCAAAGGCCCATTAGGTTAAGGCGAGTGGGCATAAACCCATTAAAGGTGTTCCACTTTTTCCTATATGGGACAAGCAAAAAACACTTTCCATATTTATACTCTTCCCAAGCAATATACAATGAGAGACGAGAGGTGGTAGGTGTTGTTTTGCAATAGGGTTAAAGTCGTTTGATATCTTAGTAGATACGTTTAGAGGGAAATCGAAAGGAAATTTTTGGAAAGATGCAAAGGTGTGTCCAAGTGGATCAGGTGTGGGAAAAGGAACTTGTGTTGTTTGTTGGAAGGTATGGAAGCTTGTTACAGGTCTGAGGATGAAAAGTTGTGCAACAAAGCATGAGTGGAAGACGGGACAGAGTTTACGCTGGAACTAAGCTCTTATGAGGCAAATGGGTTGCTCGATTTGCTATGTGAAGACTAAAAGGTTCACCTTGAGTTTTCCTCAATGAAGAAGTACCCTAAGGGATAGGGTCTATCCCGACCGACAAACTTCGCTTTCTCCGAGTAGTTTCGTCGAAGGATATTAGGCTTCCATCCCCAACTACCTCAAGGTCTTTGAACATGGGTAGTTCAGTGTATCCATTGAAGGGGTCTATTATAGACTTGGTTATAAAGAGCACGGTTTGGTGAATGAAACAGTCTGGATTCAGTTTGAGGAGGTTCAGCCCGAACAGAGAAACTAAGTAGCTGTCTAGTAAGGAGATGGGTAGATTTTCTATACCCAACTCCAGATTTTCTTGCATTCAGGAGTAGTGTAGGTCATGTTTGGTCTCTAAGGGGTAATAAGGATTATCTTGCTAAGGGGGGTGTCGTTCTATAGTTCAAGTATGAACATGGCTCTGATAAAGAGATTGTGTTGCCAAGTGGTGTAAAAAGGTTTAAGGAAACAGTTTTGCACTTGGATAGGTCGTTCCTCGAGGTAGACTATTGTCGAAAAGGTGCGCACGCCAAGAAAGTGTGGGTCAACATGGTAAGGCTTCCTTTGCACTTGTGGAGTCCAAAGGTTTTAAAAAAGATTAGGGATACTTACGTGGCTTTAGCGAGATTGGATGGGAGAAGGATTCTTAGGATATTGAAGGTGGTGGATGGCCTCTCTTGCTTCTCCATCAATTGTGGTGGGAAGTACAACCATTCATTTCTACTGATGTTTCGAGTTATGCATTTTCTAGTCTAGAGGATAGCAATGAAGCTACGAGAGAGATGCACTATTGAGAATGTGAGGGTGCTACTTCACTTGTTGCAATTGGAGAAATTGCCCATATGGAAGTATTGGCAGGACATTCTGGTACTTTTCCTTTCTCTCTTTCTTCCTTGGAGACATGAGCAACTTCTGCATTTTATGAGGTTTGTCTTGATTCAAAGGGATGTGAGGTGGCTTTTTTTATTAATTCTTTGGGAAAGGATTGCAGTCCCCTAAAAATGGCTTTTTCGATTTCCCAGAACATGTGAATGTAGAGAGGTCATGTCCAAGTTGGGTTTCTAGAGCATGGGTGTTTATGACGAATTCGTCCTCAAGCAACCTAAAAGTTTTCATCGACTCGTTGGGCTTGCCGACAATGGGCTTCGATGCAAGGATCTGGGCGTAACTCAAAAAACTATGGCCTCGAAAAGAGTCAAGGGTAGAAGACGCATTTTTTTTATTCCATCTTTTTACCATGGTTGGGTCACAACAACCAATTTGGTCGGCAAGCATACAAGAAGGTCATCTCAGGGTTTTAGTTTTCTCTTGGTTTTTTTTTATTTAGGCTTAGGCCGAGGGCAAATTGTATTTATCGTTTCCCCTTGACTTACCGAAAAATGTTTTTTGTATACTCTATGTGCATTCTGACGACCCTCTAAATTTTAGATTTTCTTTTTACCTATAAAAAAAAATCTAAGATTTTCCATAAAGAAAAAACTCTTAAAAAGCGTGAAAAAATAAACATTTCAAAATTCCATAGAATTCTGCAGTGAGCATGGGGGTAATGCTAAAACGTCGGCTCGCGAATACCTTAAAATCAATACTAACACCCCTCTTGCTTAAAGCCTAACATCCATTTAACGATAAGATAGATTCTTGGACAGGGTAAGACTTGTCTCTCTTATCTTGATTAATTATGCAACACCTTTAAATATTAAATAAAGAGTAAGACATAATAATCTAAAAAGGTCCTAAACCTACAAGACCATGACAAAATAATCAGTTTAAATTAGATAACCTAATACAATAATTAATAATATCCCTCATTTGGTAGTTTTAGTTAACAAATATGTTGCATAAACCTCTAATACTATCAAATAGAGCTTATAAATATCTTAAAATATATTGCATTTGGCAATTTAATTTAATTCAAATTAAACAAAAAATAAAAAATAAATAAAAACCCTAATAAGCTACATGGTGAGTAACTAGGTTGATCTGTATTGTACAAAGCTATAATATATTTAATCATAGTGTTTAATAGATTCCAAACAATTTTGTTTGATTTTCATAAATATAGGTTACACGGTTAGGTGTATCAAAGAAAAGCCTCAATTCATACCTCGTCTACTGCTTGGGCTAGCAATTTGATCCATGTCCAGCCTTTGATTCTATCAATTGCAACGCCTTATATGAGAGTTGGGTGTGTTGATACTGAAATATGAAAAACAAAGCATTATAAACAGTTTCAAACTTATTAGGTCCCATGGCAAATAGAACGAGCTTGGGAGTGAAACAAACCAACCGCTGAATCAAATAGGGGTAAAAAGGGGAATAAGTATTTTTCATATATCATAGAAAAGGCACAAAAATCATTTTAATCTTCTGATATGAAGAAAGTAAAACACAAAAGTGGTACAGACAAACAGTTAGAGGAAGCCACATTTCATTGTGTTATCCAAGTGCTTGAACGTAAGTGGGACAAGCAGAGAGCAGTGGCATGATTAGCAAGTATCCAACCAAGAACAATCCATACGTTAGGTATTTAGAGGAAAAATAAAAGGTATTAGTAGAAAACCAAAACAGAGTTAAGTATGAAAACAAATTCAGATTTAGTAAAAACAACCATTTAAACCTTAATTTCCACATCAGTCGTCAATTAAATACCTTGAAAATCGGCAGAAAATGGAGCAAATTAATAAAAAATAAAAAGAAGCGTAAAACCGCCATACCTGGAAAGGTTCCCCCAAGTAGTACTGCTTGAAGCGGCTTCGAGCAAGCTATCCATCACCAAAACTAGCAAGACCTAACAAATTGAAACTGTACAAACCTAACAAAAAAATATAAAAAAAAAATATGTTTATAGAAATCAATAAGAATTAGATGAGATAGAGGAGAGAAATAAAATGTGCACTAAACCTACTCTACTGCTTCCTTCCTCCGGTTTCCTGTTTCTATCTCTTACTGTGTAAACCTTTCTCTGTTCCTGGTCCGCCTCGGTCTCCAAAAGAAAACACCAACCAAAGGACCTCCAAGACGCGGATAATTGTTTACCGAACCCTCATATGAAGGGCTGACAGCCTCAACAAAATATACAATATATATATATATATATATGAACCAATAAAAATGAAACTGTACAGACCTAAAATATATATTTATAGAAATCAATAAGAATTAAATTAAATTGAGATAAGAATTATATTAAACAAAAGGAGAGAATCAAGGAACCATAGGAAATGTATACTGAATAAGCTACCTTCCTGCTTCCTTTCTCTAGTTCCTTGTTTCTCTTCCTTACTCTGTAAACCTTTGTCTCTACCTTCTCCCCCATGTCTCCCAGAAAAAACCAACGAAAGGATAGCCAGGATGAGGACAGTTGTTTACAGAATCCTGAAATGAAGGGCAGGCAGGCAGGCACCCCTAAGTTGAAATTTGATGGGCGAGAAATTTTGAAAAATGAAAAGTGGGCAAGCGGGCATTCCAAATTTGAAATTTGAAGGGACGCGCACCCAAGCAAAGTGAACAATTTCAAAATTTTGAAATTGCAAGTTGCGGACAGCGGCGTAAATCATTTCAAAATTAATTTCAAATTTTGAAATTTGAAAGGGCGGTTCAAAATTTTGAAATTTGTAATTTACAAAAATTACTTTTAATCCTATTATAAGTAAGGAAATAGAATTTATTTGTAAAAAATATTTTTTGTACGATTTTTTCTGAATATAATCTTTTGGAAAACCTTATTTAAAAACTAATTTTTTTGAACAAGTTTTATTAAATAAATAAATTTTTTGATAATTATTATTAAAAATAATTTTTCAAATTTCATTATAAACAATTTTTTTTTTGGATTTTCTTAAAAGCGTTTTTTTTAAATTTTTATTAATAAAAAACTTTCTTTTATTAAGAAAAATGTTTTAGAAATATTATTTTATTAAAACATATTTATTTAACAATTTCTTTTATTAAAGCAAAAATTTTAAACTATCAAATGTTCAATTCTATATATACCCAACAAAAATATATATATATATAAAATATATACAACATATAAAATAAACTCTCCAAAACCAAAACAGTATAAAATCTTTATTTTAAAATATTTAGGATTAGTGTGATGAACAATTAGATAATTTTGGAATAGAGAAATTTTGAATATCTTAAAGTGCATGTGAGTGTTTACATTATTTTCAAAATAATATGATAAATAATAAACACTATGAGTCTAATTTGTAAGTTAAAATAATAATAATAATATTTTACGAGGTATTTAAAAATTATTTAATATATAGGACAAATAATGTACGACATATTTATTATTTTGTAAGTAAGAAACAAAAAAAATTTTTTGATAAGCTATTTAAAATATATTTATTATATATTTTATAAGTCTGAAAAAAAAAAAAAAAATTGGTGATGTCTAATTTGCAAGTTAAAACAAACAAAGATTATTAATATTTTGTGAGACATTTAATATATATGAGAAATAATGTAAATTTAGAATAAATAATAAGATTTATTATATATTATGTAAGTTTTCAAGGTATTTTAAAAATATTTATTATATATTATGTAAGTTTAAAAAAATATATATTTGATGATGTATTTGAAAGTTATTTACATAAAAAATGTATTTGACAATAATAATTTTTAACCATTTATTTCTTATGTTCAATTTGTCAAAAAAATGATTGAGAAATCATTCAATTTGGTCCAACTAATAAATAGGTGAAAGAATGAGAAAGGTGTGTGACCGATTAGCTTTTTTATTTAATAGCTAAGTGTCACAGGATGCTTCAAATGAGCCTCCTCATGGGTTTATATAGAGTCCAAGAAGCTTTTCGAGACTCCTAGAGCCATCTATACTAAGCCATTGGAGGGAAGAGTGTGAAAGGTTCTAGAGATGCCTAGAGATGTCTACATATCTCTACACTATGGTGGAAGGCATGAGAGGAGTCTAAGGCTTTCTAGAGAATTCTAGAGATCTCTTGTACATAGGGTTGTACATAGAATTGTGTAGGGTATTATAGAATCTTCTTGATTTGTAAGGAACCCTCCAAGGTTCTAGAGAGTTCCATTGGTGCCTATAAATAGGTGAAGGCCTCATTTGGCCAAGGCACCACCCAAATCACTTCCTAACAGCTAAGTGTCATAGGATGCTTCAAATGAGCTTCCTCATGGGTTTATATAGAGCCCAGGAAGCTTTTGGAGGCTATTAGAGCCATCTACACTAAGCCATTGGAGGGAAAAGTGTGAAAGGTTTTAGAGATGTCCACACATCTCTACACTATGGTGGAAGGCATGAGAGGAGTCTAAGGCTTTCTAGAGAATTCTAGAGTTCTCTTGTACATAGGGTTGTACACAGAATTGTGTAGGGTATTATAGAATCTTCTTGATTTGTAAGGAACCCTCCAAGGTTCTAGAGAGTTCCATTGGTGCTTATAAATAGGTGAAGGCCTCATTTGGCCAAGACAAGACACCACCCAAATCACTTCCTAACCAAGCAAGTGAGCTTCTAAGTATTGTATAGCTTCATTTGAAAGCAATAAAGTTTCCATTCTTTAAGAGTTGCCTACTACGCCTTCTAAAGCTTCCGAGTTGTGAGCGTCTTAGCCTTGCAAGCTAAGCATTGAGAGTAAGGCTAATTTAGCAAGATCAAGGGTCTTGGCTTATCTAAGTACCGCATTAGCTTAGGAAAATACTAAGTCGGTGACATAAGGCTATTTTAAATAATTTTTAAAGGTAATATAAAATGGTTGAAGATCAATTGGGGAAAGAGGTTAATGCTTACCTAAAAGATAAAAGGTATTTGATAGTGTTGGATGATGTATAGAGCATCCAAGTTTGGCATAAGTCAAACAAGAGCAGAGTGCTCATCACCACACGCAACCAACAAATTGCTTTAGATGCCCATGCACAGCTCTATGAACTCCGTCCTTTATGTCCAGAAGAGAGTTAGATGCTCTTTCTCAAGAAAACTTTTCCAACTGCAAGTACATCACCAGTTGTCTGTCTTGTAGAGTTTGAAGGTATGGGAAATGAGATTATAAAGAAATGCAAAGGCTTGCCTCTAGCCATTGTGGTATCAGGAGGGCTTCTATCAAGAAAAGAGAAGTCTAAATCTTTGTGGGAGAAAATGCTAAAAAGCATGGAGTGGAAATCTAAGTCAAGGCCCCGACTCATGCTTGGGAATTGTTGCTTTGAGCTATAGTGACTTGCTTTATTTCTTGAGGTCTTATTTTCTTTATTGTGGTATTTTTTCGGAAGATTGTGAAATTAAGGCAAACAAATTGCTCCAAATGTGGATTACGGAGGGATTTGTACAAAGAGGTGAAGAAATGGTGGAAGAGGTTGCTAAGGATTATTTAGAAGAGTTGATTCATAGAAGCATGATTTAGGTGGCCAGCAGAAAATGGGATGGAAGAGTAAAGTCTTGTCGTATCCATGATCTCCTTCGCGACCTTGCTATTTCAAAAGCTAAAGATTCAAAAAAAATTGAGGTACACCGAAACATCATCTTTGCATGCCCTTTTAACCCTCGTCGACTTATTGCTCATGACTCTAAAAATATTTCTCAACATTTGCATACCTACCACCTCCTCCGATCTTTGATTTGTTCCATTGATCTTTCTCAAGTAAATTTGATATCTTGCTTAAGAACAAAATTGCTAACAGTGTTAGACCTAATACTACCTGAAGTCAGAAAAGATCTAGAAATATTTTTCTATCTAGAGTGCACGTGCTACTAAAAGTTTTTCATGGTCTATAGGCAAACTCTTTAACCTACAGATTCTAGAGGTACGCCATAGTTCTTCCGTGATTCCATGTTCAATTTGGAAGTTGCACCAATTGAAACATCTATACATTCCGGACGGCAAGATCTTAAGCCAATCGAAAATGGAGAGGTGCTTTGGTGGTGATTTGGGTCTTCATAAGATGACCAACCTCCAAACATTATATTTAACGCCATTTACTGGGTTGAAGATTTGTGGTTTACAAAAATCAACCCAACTTAGAAAACTATACTTGTATGGGACAAGTATCAAGAATTCATACGAATTCTACCCATCCAACCTTCTTGAGTTGAAATTGAAAAATTGTTGTTTGAAGCAAGACCCGATGTTGACTCTAGACAAGTTACCAAACTTGGGGGTTCTTAAATTAATGTGGTATTCTTATATTGGAGAGAAATTGACTTGTTCTTCTGGAGGGTTCTCTTAACTCGAATTTCTGAAGTTGAATGGTTTGTTTGAACTAATGTTGTTGACAGTTGAGGAAGAAACAATGCCTACCTTGAAAACTTTACAAATTTCTTACTGTGACAAGATGAAAACGTTGCTTCATGGGTTATTGAAACTAAAAAATCTTCAACGAGTAAACCTAACAAACATGGATGATGAATTAATCCAAGAGATTGAAACTACAGAGGGAGAAGAATTTGACAAGATTCGTGGTATCACCTCCATAATTAAAGACTAAGAGAAGTATGACATCATCATAGTTGGAGGGTATTGTTTTCTAACTTCACCCCACACCACATCTCCAAGTTTTATTTTTATTCTTACTTTTCTTGTTTTTTTTCATATCAACAATGTCTTTTATGTGTATGCATCAACTTTTTATGTATGTAATTTTTTAAAGTTGTTGTAAAATAATTTCTTGTTGAGTAGCAAATTATGTGTTTAATGTCATGATTTCATAATTCTAGGTTGGTAGAAAGAAAAAATAAATAAATAAAATTTTCCTCTATTTCTACTTATTTTACACTTCACCTTTACTGAATGAATAATCTTGTAAGTTCAAGGTGAAAAGGGAAAAAAAATATTAAAAACTTAAAAATGATTTGCCCAAGTCTAACCACTTAAATAAGTTTGTAGAATTATTTTTGTGCTAAAAACTTGTTAATAATAATATAATGTTATAAAATATGAGATTCTGTACCACTATGGTAACTTGTGGATGATCATCCATAAATATCTTGTGTAACTCCCTATAAAATGGAGAGATCCCTAATGAATTAATAGAGTTTTCCAGTTCATTCTATTATCTTCCTACATTCTAATTTCTCTTTCTTATTTTCTTCTCCTTCCACTTTATAATTTTACAACACGTTATCAGCACGAGGTTTCTCATAGAAACCTGGTATTGACTATGAGGAAACATTCTCTCCCGTCATGGACGCAATCACATATAATTTCTTAATTAGTTTGGCAGTCCCATAATGATTAGATATGCGTCTCATGAATGTTTTTACAACATATTTATATGGATCCATGGATAATGATATATACATGAAAATCCCTGAAGGATTTAAATTGCCTGAAGCAAATTGTACAAAGCCTTATAGCATGTACTCAATCAAGTTACAACAATCCTTGTATGGATTAAAGCAATCTGGACACATGTGGTACAATCGCCTTAGCGAATACTTGCTAAAAGAAGGGTATGTGAATAACCCTATATGCCTATGCATCTTCATTAAGAAATCAGAAACCGAATTTGCAATTATTGCAGTGTATGTTGATGACTTAAATCTTATTGGAACTCCCGAAGAGCTCACAAGAACAACAAATTATTTGAAAAATGAATTTGAGATGAAAGATCTTGGAAAAACAAAATTTTATCTTGGCCCTTAGATCGAGCATTTTCAAAATGGAGTTTTAGTACATCAATCAACATACATTAAGAAAGTTTTGAAGTGTTTTTATATGGATAAAGAGCATCCTTTAAGTTCTCCAATGGTTGTCCGATCACTTGATGTGAAAAAAGAATCATTTCGTCCTTGCAAAAAAGGATGAAGAATTACTTGGTCCCGAAGTACCATATCTTAGTGCTATTGGTGCACTTATATATCTTGCCAATTGTATACGTCCAAACATTCTTTTTTATGTCAATTTATTAGTAAGATATAATTCCGCTCCAACTCGAAGACATTGGAATGGTATTAAACATATATTGCGTTATCTTTGTGGAACTACTAGTATGGGTCTATTTTACTCAAGGGAATCAAAGCAACAATTGTTTGGATATGCAGATGCAGAATATCTTTCAGATCAATATAAAGGTAAGTCACAAACATGGTATGTGTTTAATTATAATAATACTGCTATGTCATAGAGATTTATCAAACAAACAATGGTGGTCACATCATCAAATCATTCATAAATTCTTGCAATTCATGAAGCAAGTTGTGAGTGTGTATGACTAAGGTCAATGATCCAACATATTCAAGAAACATGTGGACTACCTTCCATCAGAGGCAATGTAACCAAGTTACATGAAGATAATGCTGCTTGTATTGCACAGATTAAAGGAGGATTCATAAAAGGTGACAAAACTAAGCATATTTCCCATAAATTCTTCTATACTCATGAGCTCCAAAAGAAAGGTGAGACCGATGTTCAACAGATTCAATCATGCAATAATCTAGCAGATCTATTCACAAAGGGGTTACCTTTGACCGCATTGAAAAAGTTAAGGTATGACTTTGGAATGCGAAGCTCGAGAAATCTACCATTTGAAATGTTGAAGAAATCATAATTATGTTTACATGAGGGGGAGAATGATAATATGGATATACTGCACTCTTTTGTCCTTCGTCCAGGTTTTGTCCCACTGGGTTTTACTGGCAAGGTTTTTAACGAAACAGTTATAGTAATCCAAAAGAATATTGTACTCTTTTTCCTTCACTAGGGTTTTTCCCATAAGGTTTTTCCTAGTAAGGTTTTAATGAGGCATATTCTTATGATCATCCAAGGGGGAGTGTTATAAAATATGAGATTTTGTACCACTATAGTAACTTGTGGATGGTCATCCATAAATATCTTGTGTAACTCCCTATAAAAGGGAGAGACCCCTAATGAATTAATAGAGTTCTCCCGTGCATTCTATTATTTTCCTATATTCTAATTTCTCTTTCTTATTTTCTTCTCCTTCCACTTTATAATTTTACAACATATAATAATAATTACTTCACAAAATGGTTTTACTCCTTTTTCAATTTTACCATATATATAAGGCAAATAAAAATTTTTGAAGACTATATTTGGTTTCGGAAAATTTTGAGGGAAATAAATTATAAAAAAAATAAAAGGAAAATAAGTGAAGAAGAATAAAAAATAAATTTAAAGTTAACAAATAATTTTTATATCCTATTTCAAACTCATTTTACTTATTTAACTCTTTAATATAAAGATTAAATAATTTTAAAATATATAAAATTTTCACTAATTTTAATTATATTTGACTTTCTTTCATAGTTGTTATAGTAAAATTTTAATCCTTGATACATTCAATTGGCATATGGATGGAGAAATGCTCAAGCTTAAATTGGCATATGGGATACATTCAAGAATGTGAGGGAGTAACGGATGATATATACCACGAAATTAGCGAATGTATTAGTGAGCTGAGGGGCTGTTATGATGCGGAGTCCACAAAGTATTATAAGGTTCACGCATTAACCACCATGATGCTGGTGGACGGGTGTGCTTTACTCTGTTACATTGCATCCGTTTGCTTAGGTTATCGCAATAAATATTTCAATATCAGATATCAGGATATAGGCCTTCTACATCGCGATGTGTTGCTGTTGGAAAACCAGCTTCCCTATCAATTACTCCATAGACTGGTGAAGAAGGTGAGTTCAGGAGCAGTGGGTTTTTTTTGGATGCCGGTGTTCCAAGAATTCTTCGGCATTAACGACGAGTCAATATTACAGGAATTTATCGATATGAGAGAGTCTTGCTGCAAAAAATGAAGAATTATTACCCTCGCCTGTTCTTCCTATACAACAAAATTATTGGCCCCCAAATTGAAGTCGCAAAGTCCTAAGAACGAGTCAAAGCCTTGTCATCATCTACTCGATCTCTTCTGAAGAATTATCCTAGGTGATGACCATTCCAGCAGCCCAACGCACCGTGAAAATGAAAATTTGGAAGGTCCTTCATCATTGGATAGTTGGATTGGTCGTATGCTGGATATGGCATCAGTTAGAGATGTGAGGGAGGTTATGGCATCATTTAGAAATATGAAGGAACTGATGGACGCTGGAATCCGCATCAAGCACAGTCTTACATGTCACATGAGGGACATTTCTTTAAGTTCAAATGGGATCACCGCATGCTTGAGAATTCCTCCCATCACCATTGATGACGTCATCAGCATGGAACTTTGCAAAGTTGACCAAAATTGGGCTTTAAATGTACAGGCCAGGCCCAACCCACGCCATAACCCGGATGTACAAGCCTAAAGTTCATGGGCCTCAGTCTTTCTCCAATTTTTAGACACAAAATGTTCCTAATTTCAGCTCATTAATGTACTGCCAAAAGTCGTATGTGCATACATCAGAGAAAGTAGGCAGTCAGTTGATGACATTGGCTATGTAATTAGAAGTTAAAAAATGAATGTGTGGTCATGTCATGTACCAGCAATTAATTTTGATTAAAGTAAATAAAGGTAGTATGGGTGAAATAATTGTTATATGTGTATATTAATTCCTGATGGTGTATTATATTAGGTTGATAATTTTTTTTCATATTAGCATACAGTATTAATCGCA
Source organism: Vitis riparia (assembly GCF_004353265.1). Taxonomy (NCBI): domain Eukaryota; kingdom Viridiplantae; phylum Streptophyta; class Magnoliopsida; order Vitales; family Vitaceae; genus Vitis; species Vitis riparia. The sequence goes on from NC_048437.1 coordinate 18,838,166, forward strand.
TACAACTTACTTCCTTAAGTCTGAATTATAATTATCATTTTAAATTACTCAAACTTGTTTGATTCCAGAACTAGATGAGGTAAACGCTCGAAGAAGTAAGACAAAATCAATGATAATATAAACGTGAAAAAAAAATTAAAAAAATGGAGAAAGACATGAACATTGTAAAGGCACCAGGGAAAACGATGGAAATGTAGTTCAAAAGTTTTGCAGATAGTTCGAATACCATGCAAGAAATTCAAATATCCTCTATGGCACATTTAAAGATCCCCCAGTTTTTTAACATTCTTGAAGCACATGGAATGCTTTTAATTTCCCTCTATTGTATTAAGACATCGAATTTTGGCATATATATTAGATTTCATACCGTTGACATGGAAGGTGGCCGACAAGGCGACAACCATGGTGCCGACGGATACCCTTCCGGCAAGTGGTTTATTATTCGTGTTGATTAAACGTGCCACGGAAATTTGGGGTTCCCTCACAAACTGAATTTTAAAATAGACAGGCCAGGTTCGACCCAAGCCTGGATTGCCCAACCCGAAAGGTTCCTCCTAGACTTAAATCTGTTTGGCAGTAGGCCCAATTCAGGGGATTCAAAGAAATCCTTTTTAGAAATTTGTTTCTCGGTTCCCACATCTACCCTCTCCCTGCAAAAATAAATGCAATGTGTGTAAATTAAAAGAATTTTACGACAATTTTTCATATTTAAATTTTTTTTATTTACTTTTGCTTTTTTAACAAAATAAATAAGTTTAGTATTTTTTTTTTTTTTTAAAAAAAGAAAAGAAAAAGTAACTTACTGAAAAAGGGAAAAAGTAACATAAGACTCTAAAAAGTCATTTGTAAATACCCTAAATATTCTCAAACAACATATTTCAAGAAATAAATTTTAAACAACTATTTTTAATTAAAAAAAAATATTTCCACTACTGATTTCCTTGTTCTCTTTTTCTTTTGTAAGCTTTATTTTATTTGTTTTCTTTTCTGTTTTTTCCACCATTGGACAAAACATAAGTATTAAACTGACTAGCTTGGAGGTTTCCCGAGGATCCTTGGCAATGCAAGAGCTTGTGGAGTGGCAGGAAATCAGGGTGATCAGTCTCAATCAAAGTCAATATAATTATTTTTATTTTTCTCTCATGTGATTGCATTTGAATTCTAAGGTGATCACATGAATGCCTTTGTATGCTTACAAGAAAAATAATCAGTGGCTTGGTAATTCAGTTTAACAGTTTAATATGATTTAATAATTTAATTTAAATCATTAAATAGAATATACTTAGTTAAATTACTTAATGTCATGATTTAAAGTTAAAAAAAATTATAAATATAAAGTTAAATGGATAACTTATTCTTAATCTTAAACATCTTTTCTTTCATTTGTCCATATTTAATAAAAACATATTTTATAACTATGACTTTACATCCATAAATTATTTTTTTATACAACATATTATATAATTATCTTATATATTTAAAATAATTTAAACATAGATATTTAACAAATACATTTTATAACTTAAGATGAATAAAAGTAAACATAAGTTTAAATTAATGAACAAATATTATTTAAAATTAATGAGAATAAATACTTTAATTTAATTATTTAAAATAATTTTTAAGTTAATTTTATTCAATAATCTTAATATTTAAATTTAAAAGTAAGTTTTAAGTCGATATTAACTTAAAATTAACTTAAATCGTTAAGTAATAGTAATAAGTTTTACCCAACGTCCTTTTAATTATTGACTACTGATTTATATTTCTTTTATCATTTCTCTTATCCAATTAAAATTATTAGAAATCTACCCATTTATGTTTTCTATTTAATCTCTTTAGCAAACTCATCATGTTTGAGTAGTTAAATTAAATCTTATGTTTCCTCTTTTTTGGGATTTTGAGAAAAAAAAATCAATAATTTTAAAAAACATTTATTAAAATATGACAATTTTAAAAATATTTTAAAATTTATGGGAAATATTTTTGAAGCATCATATTTTAATAAATATTAAAAAATGGTTTTTTTTTTTTCCCCTCAAAATCCCCATCTTGGCTCTTGAGCATTTGCTCTCCCACTTCTAGTTAATTTGTAACCACATGTTTCAATTTTGTTTATTGATGAGACATTTCAATAACCTCATTTTTTATCCGAATTGCCTTCACAGGTTTGGACGTTTCTTTGCCTTGTGCCTTGGCTAAGGATAATCTAGTTTTTTCTTATCATGTATCACGTTAAGGTATGGGAAATTGTCTTAAACAAAAATATTGTTCAACATTTAATGCCCATTAGACTTAATTTCATTCACCTTCCCTTATATTTTTGTTAATACATTTTATTCTTATAAATTTAAAATTTCATTAAATATCTCTTTTATTTCTTTTTATTTTTTATTTTTACTCACCTTCTTTCTCATTTAAAATAAATAAAGTATTTGATGAAATTTCAAACTTATAAATATAAAGTATAACTAGTCAAAACCTCATGAAAATGAAATTAACTTACTCTCGTTGTAAATTCTCATATGATTAAGTATCAAGATGAGTACGATATATCTTTAAGATGAATATAAATACATACAATATCAAATTATATATAAAAAGGATAGTTTAAATTAAATAATCAATTTAATTTTCAAATAAAATGACTAATGTCATTTTAACATATACGGGATATCGATCCTACATGTATGGATTAATTTAATGTTACCCAATTAAAATTTTTACTTACCCCTAAGATGTTAAGGTAGAGTAATTGATCATACAATGCATAATAATTATTTTCTTCATTAGATTAAATAATACAAATTACATATAGGAATGAGATTATTTAGATGGGATTTCTAATTAATGATCCAGCTTAGGTATGAACTTAAATTATGTGTTTGTTGGAAACCCCTGTGATGGAATAAAATTTCATACTTTTATACTTGTATTTATTTTTTTTGAAGAACAAGTTTGACTTTTCCTTTATAATAAACATATAAGTCTTTTTTTAAAGGGTAAATAAGACTTTAATAATGTTAATTGTTAAGTGAAGTGTGAACGTCTCCTCCATGTGAACAACTGGAGCATCTTTTACCTACAACTTATATGTATTGTCTCGTTGTTCACATGAAACAATAAATAGTGTAAGTCAAATTCTCATTATAAATATAAAATTGCATTAATTCTCTATTATTATTAATCTTGGATATTGCACCATCAAAAACTGAGATTATAATTAAATAAATCCAAATCAGACAGCAATAAGCCTCTTTGTTGTCATTTTTTTCAACCTTGGTGCCAATCATAAGTCCGGTATTAATTTAGTCATGATATGATCTTGATTCATTGATTACGATATAGTTTATTTGTGGTAGAATTTTGGGAAAATTAATATAAAAAATATGTAAGGAGGAATCTTTTATGGATGGTTCAGGGAGAAATGAATTGGTGATCAAATAATCCAAGAAACAAAGCATCAAATCTATGATATGTATAATGAAAGATGTATTTAAGTAAATAAATAAGCTCGTGTTAGGCATGAACCCTTCCCAAAACCAAGGAGACACGCATTAGCCTATTTTATGTGCTTCACTTGCTGTATATTAGTAGGTGTATGAATAGATTAATCTTTCTGAAGAAAAGAAGAAGACTTGAGTGCTCCTTTTTAAATGACTTTCCCTTTGGATATCGTTATATCAACAAGGACTAGCTGACAGCAGCCTGTTGCTTACTCGATTGGAATTATGGAGCTTGCATGCAATGAGCTGGTGATTCATATTTCACAGGTCTGGTGTGGATGAACTTTTTTCTTTCTTTTCTTTTAATAAATGATAAGAATATCTCACATATAAAACAAAAAGAGAAAATTAGACCATGCGTGGAAACTATTCTCAACAATAATTTTTTGTTTTTTAAACAAAAAAAATATGAAAACACATTTGCCTGTAATTATTTCTAAAATAGGTTACTGATGATATCTTTTAATTATTTTTGGTTAATTTTATTTTTTATTTAGACCTATTTTTAAATGTAATTTTAGAAATATGAAAAATGATTAAAATATATAAAAGGGTACATAAAAGAATATTTTGAAAACATAGAAAATAAATTGACAATATTCAAAATTACCAAAGAAGCTTTTATTACACCATCGTAAAATTATTTTTGATAATTAATCTCAAAAACCATCTTTTTATAACTATTTTGAAAAATATTCTCTAATTAACAAACCTTATGCTTTTAAGGAGGATAAGGTAAAATTTTAATAAAAATTATAAAATATGAATATTAATATTTTAGTAAAGTTATAAATTATATTTTTTTGTTAAAAATAAATATATTTTTTAGAAAATGATAATAGTTAATAATATCTTATTTAAACTGAATTATGAAAATAAGTATAATTTATTTTTCAAAATAAGCAATAAATTAATCAAGTTTTGATCACGTACACATGTTTTTTCCCTAATTACAAGTATTCTGAACCAGTTTAGTCCCACAAAATTTTTATAATAATTAGCATAATTTTTTAGTTTTAATTTATTTTTAAAATAAAAGCATGGAACTAGATTGAATCTTTTTTGGGAATCCCTAGCAATGCTGGAGGCTGTGGAGTGGCGGGAAATCAGGGTCAATTTCAATCAAACGTGTATCTCTTTGCAATATGTTTAAAAATAAAAAAAAAACCACTTAGTCATTAATTGTTACAAGCTGTCCATATACTATTCCACCACTTATCCCGACGGAATACTTAAATTAAATCCTACGTCACCATGTTCAACATGTCTCTACCACTTTCTAATTGGTAGCCACAAGTTTCCAATTCCATTTATTAATAATAAAATTGAAAACAAAATCAAACTTTCAAATACTCGCAACAACGTATGTGATTTTTTTCATCAAATAAATCCATAAAAAGAATAGTCTCATTACTATTATTTTTTATTAAAAGAAAAAAAAATTCTCGATAAAAAATTCAATTAACTATTTGCTGGACACCCAAAGCGTTACACCTGACTAAGGGGAAGAGAAAAAGATCATACAAGTTAAAGTTAATTAATTTGACAAAAAAAAATCAAATTTGTTTCATCATCTCCCATTATTATTTCTAGGAAGATGTGGTGTGGTGTGACGTAGAACTAATTAGCTCTTAACAAACAGTTGTTTTAATTTCGATTGAGCAAAAAATAATATCCAAATTATGTCCTATATATACCAGTTTAGGCTAGGGGTGTATAGAGTAGAGAGATATCTAGTAGTACTCCCTCTGCCTATCTCATTCTCCTCCCAAGTCCTAACAAATAACAATGGCCGGGAACGAGGTGGTCCTTCAAATGGAGGAGCAGCGGAAAGTAGTCGCTGATCAGTTTGGAAAACCTGCGGATGGCAGTGATCATATGAGAGCCTTGGCTGACTTAAAATCCAAATTTCGTCGACTAGAAGATGAAGAGGAATCTGAATCTCCATTATCATCAAGTGTAAAGCCACAATGTCCCATGGTTCCAAAGAGGTTGCGACCAGATGTCAAGGGTGAAGACTACTACTATGCGCCAAAACTCATTTCTTTGGGTCCTTACCACCATGGCAAGCCCCACCTCAAGGATGGAGAAACGCTCAAGCTTAAATTGGCAGAAGCCTACATCCAAGAATGTGAGACAACAGTGGATGAAATTTACCACACAATTAGCGATAGCATTAGTAAGCTGAGGGGCTGTTATGATGCGGAGTCCACAAAGAAATATAAGGATGACGAATTAACCATCATGATGCTGGTAGACGGGTGTGCTTTACTCTGTTACATTTTATGCGTTTGCTTAGGTTATGGCCATGAAGATTTCAATATCAGATATCAGGATATAAGCCTTCTGCACCAGGATGCATTGCTGCTGGAAAACCAGCTTCCCTATCAATTACTCCTTGAGCTGATGAAGATGGTGGACCCAGAATCGGCCAATGATTTTTGGACGGCCATGTTCCAGGAATTCTTCGGCATCAGCGACGAGTCAATATTTCAGGAATTTATCGGTATGAAGAAGAAGGAGTCATTCCTGCAAAAAATGAAGAATTATTGCCCCCGCCTGTTCCTCCCAATCAACCAAATTATTGACCCCAAATCGAAGCCGCAAAGTCCTAATAACGAGTCAAAGCCTTGTCATCATCTCCTCGATCTCTTCCGAAGAAATTTCTTAGGCGATGAACGTTCCGGCAGCCCAACGCACCCAGAAAATGAAAATTTGGAAGGTCCTTCGTCAGCGGATACTGAAATTAGCCGGAGGCTGGGTAGAGCATCAGTTAGAGATGTGAAGGAGGTTATGGCATCATTTAGAAATGTGAAGGAGCTGATGGACGCTGGAATCCGCATCAAGCGCAGTCCTACACGTCACTTGAGGGACATTTCTTTCCGTTCAAATGGGATCACCGCATGCCTGAGAATTCCTCCCATCACCATTGATAACTCAACCAAGGCTATGTTCTTGAACTTGATAGCCTATGAAATGAGCTCAGACGTCGACCATGACTTCATCTCTTACCTTCGCTTCCTTGATTCCCTCATCGATCATGCTGATGACGTTAAGGAGCTGCAGTCCATTGGGATACTCCAAAACAATCTAGGAACCCACGAAGAAGTGGCTCAATTCTTCAACACCGTGTCCGCCAACTTGGAATCCAACTTTCATGCTTACAAAGACGTGAGAGTGAAAATTCGGAAGCACCTTCAGAGTCACTATAACAGCAAACTGACAATGTGGATGACACAATGCCTGGACACCTATTTCGGTAGCCCCTGGACAATCATAGCTTGGGTTGGTGCAGCTTTGGCCCTATTCCTTACTTTCGTCCAGACTTACTTCTCAGTCTTCCCTCATTGATGCATGCCTGCCCTCTTTTCAACTATCACCATCTCAATTAAGGTAGTATCCACTCCAAATTTCCTTGTTTTTCTTGCTATCTGCATTTTACCTAGTCCATGTAAATTAAGCAAAGACTCATTGGCTTCATGCGCTTTTGACCTTACCTCTTTTGTCTTTTTGGTTTCAGCCTATTTTCTACATTGCTTTCCGTGCTTAAATTAAGTAAAGAATGAATATGTAGTGTGACCTTAGTTTGGTGTATTTTGTGCTTTCGCAAGCATGTGCTATGCTTATATATGCATCATCAGCAATATTATGTTTGATTTAAGTACGTAATTAAAGATAGATATAGGTGGAATATTTTTTTCTATGTTTATATTCCTGTAAATGTATTATATATATGTTAGGTCGGCAATTTTATTTCCTTAATATATTGGCCCACCAGAACTTATTTCCTTGGTTCTTAATGGTCATGTTGGAATTAAAATGAAAAGAATAAATAACCAAAAAAAAAAAAACAATTTGAAAAGTGGAAAAAAAAAAGAAAAGAAAAAACATGATAGGAACGCCGGAAATTTAATGGATGAAATTCAGTTATTCATTTTTAATTGGAAAAAAAAAAAGAACAAGAAAATATTGATATTATTAGAAACTTATTTATATTAAATTTTCTCGGATTTTATAAGAAACACGCTAAAAAATATGAAATTAACTTTCATCAACTTACGTCAAATGCCACTTTTTATGATAAAAAGGCTTAGGAGAAAAGGATTTTTCACAAGAAAAATAAATGAGGAAGCAGGTGGAAGAAGATATGAAATAAAAGAATGGAGAATGATATTGATCAAGTCTATTAGAAATAATTGGACGGACGTATTGGTATGATTTTTATCTTTTAGCTAGACTGATTGTATACATACGAGGAATGTGTAGAAAGTTCGAGTAAGGTGGTTTGGTAATTTAATCAATCTTTTTCAAATATTTTATTTTTCTTTCAAGATGACATTGGAAAATTTTACTGTAAAAATAATTAGAAAATATTTAGAAGTGACTTCGAAGTAAAAAGTGTTGGAAAAAGTTGAAATTTTTTGAATAAATAAATAAAGACTAGGTGCGTACATGCGTGTGGCGGACATTGAGGAGCCGCCAACTCCTTGGTGTTGGGCGGCCTATAAGATGAGGCCCCCCAAACACAACACGATGTGCTTGCCTCTTTTTTCTTTTTGGTTTAATTTTTTTTTTAGTATTTCTTTATCATTTTAATATCTACTGTAATGCCAGGGTATACACGTGAAACAAACTATGCGTAGAAAACCTAGTCATTAAAAATATTATTTTATGTAAGTATAGATATAATATACGTTACAAATTTTTTATCTTATCTTTTGTCATGATCAAGCGTTATTACATTTTGCTGACAATCACTTTTGGACCAAAACAATGATATTAATAAATTTATAAAAAAATCCAAACTAAGTTAGAAATAAGGATGAATATGTGAAATTTTGACTTTGATGATAATAAAAACTTTTTTTTCTTATCCCATACCATTTTTAATTAAATTATTCTTAAACTATAGTTACTAAGCAAAAAATTAAATTACACTGGATTTCTATAATGCTCAAGAAATATAATGAATCTCATTGTCGAATTTTTCTAAAAGAATTTCAAAATAAGTTCAATATCTCTAATAATATATTATTTAAGGCATATAATATTTCAAAAATAAAATATTGTAAAAGAAAAAGGAATTTGTTGAGAATTGATTTATTTTACTTAATCTCTTATTATATTTAGGAATATAAACAAAACAACATTTTGTTAGGAGTTTCTTTTGACAACCAATGGACGAATTCGGGTCTTGTAAGGCTTATTTGACAACATTCTAAAATAATATTGTTAAAAATATTTAAGAATAGTTCTGAAAATATGTTTTACTTGTTCTTAGGAATAACATTCAACTTATTTGACAACATTCTTAAAAAATGTTGTTCAAACTTGTTAAAATATTTTTAAAAATGTATTTTATCTGCTTTTAGGAATAAAATTCCACTTAAGAGTTAAAATATGAAATACAATTTTTCAGACTTGTCCTTCACAAAGGCATGGGCTTATCTATCCTTGGCAAAGGCATGTGCCACCATCTATAATGCAAGAAGTTCAAACATATTTTTCATATTTTTTTTTTGTTCTTTTTTCAAAACACTTGCATAACTTTGGGAACAAAGTTCTTAAAAGATTATTTTCAAAATTTTTGAAATTTGATGTAATAATTCAACAAAAAAATATAAATCACTACATATATATAACAAAGTTACTATTATTTTTAATTTTAAGATAAAAAAAACAAAAAATGTAACTTCAGTGCATGTATATTGCTTCCATACCATATGATAAGATGTGACTAAAATTGATCTTCTTGTCAAGAAGTAGAAGCCTTCAATATGTTGTAATTGCTTAAAAGATTTCGCTTTGAGTTATGTTTCTTGTGGGGTGATGGCAAAGAAAACCAACAAATTAATAGGAAAAATTATAAATATAATTCAGAAATTAAGGAAAATAGAAATACAATATTGGAGGTGCAGTGGAATAAAAAGGAGTGTGAGGATGCATCATATGTAAAAACTCACCCAATAGAATCCTTTATGAAGTAAATTTATTCATATCATATAATCAAATGTTAATCCTTCACAGCCTGTGGAATTGCAGAACCTTGAGAGGAAAACACCGCTCTCACACAAATTGTGACATAAACAAAAACTAGGAATAGTGGAAGAAAAGTGAAAAAATGATCTCCAATTCCCTTTCCGACTCTAGCAACAAAAGTAGTGTCCAACCTTAAGATGGGCATGTGTGGCATTGACGAGAGATGATAAGATGGAAATCGTAGCCATAGCCATGTTCTCTATGTGTCTTTCTAAACTTTTCAATTAATTTATGGGCATAGAGATGAGCTTTAGTTGCTTCAGGTTTTTCAACAACCCATGAGGGAGCCTTCTCATTTGGGGACACCCTTCAACTTTTAAGCATCTCAGCCAAGGCATTGCTCTTTCTTCTAGAATCAACTCTTCTAATTCCATTAACCCACACGCTGTTAGAGACTCGAGTTTAGGGAACCTCTAAGGATCTTCAAGTTTGGTAACTTTTCCAGACTTAACATTGGATCTTGCCGTGTTTTCAGTTTTCCTAAACCATCGTCCTTTAAACAATCACCCCACCTTATATCTAAAATTTGAAGGTTTGCTAGCTGGGCAACACCCTGAAAAAAAGCTCAAAACCACGACTTTATCACCATATAAATGTTTCGGTTCATGCAGTATTCAAATTGTATGGGGTATCCTTTTAATAGACTGTCACGCATGTCCAAGATTAGCAAATTAAAAAGCTTACCTATAGACTTTGGAAGCCTTGTTATGCCGCCACCCCTCAAGCTCAACCATTTTAGGTGGATGAGATTTCCAATTTTCTTTGGAAGCTCTTTCATACTGTGCAGCCCCCTAAAATCCGACAACGGTAACAATTTTCTACCTTGTATTAAGGAATTCAACACTTTAATTCATGGCATTGCAATCAGTGAAACAAATCAAAGATCTGAAGTGTGAAATATTTGAACGTTGGAATGTATTATTGTTGATAAGATGGTGGTGAAAGGAAGTCAACGGGCGTTAATAGCAGGGGTTGTGAGGTTGGTTTTTTTATATAAGTCTTTGTAACTTCTAAAATGATGAGGTCTTGCATCATATTATAAACATCACTGTTGGGAAGACAAAAGGTGAGATCTATAGTATTCACTTGCCAAGGTTAAAAAATTCTTCCACAATAATGACAATCACTTGACAATAATAACCATTTTCTCAAGAATAATGACAACCTAACAAGAATAAAAATTGGTAATCAAGAACATTCAACCAAGAAAGAGACACCAAATATATATAACATGGAAAAACCCTTCTAATTGAGATAAAAAAAACCATGGAAAAAATTTCTTTCGCTTCAATAAATGGGGATATAATAATTAAGTTGTCACTTGAGGTGAGAATCCATCACTCCAGGAAACATGAATAAAAAGAAATCATAGAGAAAACATACCACAAAAACTTCGTCAAAAAGTTTGATGAAAGGAACCAGTAACTTCACCCTTGAGCCACAGAACAATGCCTAGAAAATAACCCTAATTTTCTTTCCTTTTCTCAATCAAATGTCCTTCTCTCTTAATACCAAAGCCCTAGCTAATGCTATTTATATATCCATATTTGGGCTTAGAGAATACCCAAATATTAAATAGCTTAATATATGGGCTCATGGGTTAGACAAACATAGCCAAACAATCTCCCCCTCCAACACATGAGGGAGGAACGTCAATCTGTAACTCTATCACATGGATTTTAAACCCATTGTCCCAATGCACAACTGAACCTTCTACTTGGGAACAACCTTTGTCAACATATTTGAAGCATTCTTGTTTATGTGAATCTTCTTCAACTTGACTTCATTTTCTTCAACCATATCCCTCAACCACTTGAACACCAATTTTTTTTTTCAATGATTTTATTCCTTTAAGAAGTTGAACCAACTCATACTTTCCATTTTTCTACGAGGAATCCATCTCATCTTGCATAGCTTCCTGAAAACTCTATGGCTTCTCCTCATCAATTACTAACATGTATTGAAAAGAGAGATATCTAGTAGAGGGATGATGCTCTCTAGTAGACCTCCTAGTTTGGGGTGTCAAATCCTCTTGCTCCTTATGCTCAACTAGCTCCTATGAAAGTATGTCACTTGCACTATCATCTCTTGGTAGCTCATCAATTTCCTCATCTTCATTTTTGAGCTATTCTAATGATAGAGGAATGTGTATCAACTCAATGAAGTCATCATTTGTACCTTTAGATTGATTAGCTTTGTCAAAATCTCCCAAGGTTTGATCCTCTTGGAAGACCACATCTCTACTTCTCACCAATTTCTTCTTGGTTGGATCCCACAATCTGAATTCAAACTCTTCATCACCATACCCAACAAAGACATGTGGAACTGCCTTATCATCAAGTTTGGATCTCTATTCTTTGAGAACATGCACAAAAGTTTTACATCTAAAGATCCTCAAGTAAGAATAAGAAACATCTTTTTGTATCCACACCTTTTCTGGAACCTCAAAGTTCAATTTAAGATTTGTTTATCAAATAGCAGGCTATTTGAGCAGCTTCACCCTAAAAATGCCTTAAACTACTTTGCAATCTTCATATTACACCTAACCCTCTCAATGATGGTGCAATTCATCATTTTAGCCACACCATTATGTTGTGGATTGTCATGGATTGTTTTCTCATGCCTTGTACCATTCTTAGTGCAGTAAGTTTCAAACTCCCTTGAGATGTACTCATCTCCATTATCAAACCTAAGGCATTTTAATTTCTTTCTAGTCTCTTTCTCAACGTGGCATGAAAATATTGAAAATACTGAAAGACTTGATCCTTTGATTTGAGCAAATAAATCCATACCTTCCTAATAGCATCATCAATAAGAGTAACAAAGTACCTATCTCTTTCAAGAGTTTCGACATTCATGTGCCACAAACATCAAAGTGTACCAAATCTAACTTTTCTAACTTCTTCTTAAATTTGCTACTAAAGGAATTCCTATGTTGTTTTCCAACTAAACAATGATCACAAGAAGATAGGGATTCATTTTTTGCCAAGGGAATTAAGAACTTCCTTGCCAAAACTTGCAATCCTTTCTCACTCATGTGCCCCAACCTTTTATGCCACAACTCCAAGGAAGTACCCTCTATAGCATATAACTCATCATTACAAACTTTCTGTTGGGTTTTGTATAAAATGTTGCATGCTTCTCCTTTTGTAACAACCAATGAGCCCTTAGTGAGCTTCCATTTGCTTTTGCCAAAGCGGTTTTCATAACCTTGCTTGTCCAAGACAAAACCTGACATCAGATTAAGGCGTAAATCTAGAATATGTCTTACATCTTTCAATGTCAACTTGCACCCCATATTGGTTTCAAAGCAAACATCACTCATCCCTACAATGTTAGAGTGACTAGAGTTTCCCATTTTGACTATGCCAAAATCTCCAAATCTATAATCAAAAAACAATTCCAAGTGAGGAATGGAATGGTAGGAGGTTACAGTGTCTATAATCCACTTAACTCCTTTCTCATCTACATACAAACACTCATCTAAGAGCACTAAAACTTCATCACTGTTGGATATAGAGGTTGTGGTATTCTTGTCATATTCTTTTTTCTAATTCTGGTTATTCTATTCCCTTTTCCAAATGCAATGATTCTTTTTCATATGCCCATCTTTTCCACAATGGAAACATTTGACTTTATCTCTAGATTGAGACCTTCCTTTGGACTTGTCATGACCTTTCTGTCCTCTACTTTCAGTGATGAAGGCTTGTGCATTTTATGTGGTATAAACCTTCCTTCTTGTCTCTTCATTGAACAAATCTCCCTTTAGAAGTTTTATAGTCAATGCACCATTTGGAACAGAGTTGCTAATAGTCACAGCAAAGGTTTCCCAACTATCTAGTAGTGAACATAACAACAAAGATGTTTGCATCTCATCATCCATAACCATTTTCATAGTAGCCAATTGATTAACAATACTCTGAAAAGCATTCAAGTGATCTATTATTAGTGTTCCTTCCTTTAACTTCATGTTCACTAACTTTCTTAACAAGAAAATTTTATTCCCAACATTTTTTTTATTCAAACACTTATTCCAAATATTATAAGCATTTGTTTCATTTGCCACATGATGACGTTAGGATGTGTCAATCCATTGCGTAATATAGACAATTACATTTTTGTTCATCTTATTCCATTCCAAATCATAAATATCTTTGGGTCTAACTTTTTCACCTTCAAGAGTATCTAACAAATCTTTGATGGTGAGAAAATCTTCCATCATGAACTTCCACATAACCTAATTTGAATTGTTAAATTTTATCATGGAGGTTGAGTTCTTTTCTATCTCCATCAATTTCAAGAATAAAAGTTCCCACATCCAAGGTTTAATACCACTTGTTGGGAAGATTAAGAGAGAGATCTAGAATATTCACCTGTCAAGGTTAAAAGACTTCTCCACAATAATAACAAGTAATCAACAATAATAACCACCTTCTCAAGAATAATAACAACCTAACAAGAATAAGAATGGTAATCAAGAACATTTAACCAAAAAAGGGATACCCAAATGTAACGTGGAAAAACCCTCCTAATAGAGATGAAAAACCACAAAGAAAATTTCTTTCACTTCAATAAATGGGGATACAATAATTATGTTCTCACTTGAGGTGGGAATCCATCACCCCAGGAAATATGAACAAAAAGAAATTATGGAGAAAACATATCATAGGGACTTCCCCAAAAAGGTTGATAAAAGGAACTTGTAACTTTACCCTTGAACCCTAGAATAGTGCCCGGAAAACAACCTTGATTTTCTTTCCTTTTCTCAATCAAATGTCATTCTCTCTTAATACCAAAGCCCTAATGCTATATATATATATATATATATATATATATCCATATTTGGGCTTAAGGAATACCCAAATGTAAAATAGCCTAATATATGGGTTCATGGGCTAGACAAACATAGCCCAACAATAACAAACCTTCACTCTCCCATCTGACCTCCTTTTACCCCCTTGGACCATGCTTCTTTGGATCAATTCCTCTAATCAGTAGTCTTTTTTGGGGTGTTTGTTTGTTTTTTCTTTATGAAACCCTTAGCGATCCACAAGTTCATCAATCTTCTTATGTTGATGTCATGGTCTTCCGGAAAATGACCACAGTAGAGAAAGCATGACTACAAGTAATAAGGCAAGTCATTAAAATTGAAAGAAACAATCCTCAGTATATCACCAGCCTGTGACTGATTATGATCAGTTTCATACCGGTTTAGTCTTTGAAATACCTTCACCCATGATTTCCATGTCTTTCGTTTTCTTGATAAAAGGCCTCCCAATATGGTAATAGTTTCATGTTTTATTTTATGTTTTGCTTTAGTTGCAACTCTTCTGCTTCCGACCTTTTATTAGGACCTAAATATTAGAAGTTTCTAATTCAACGTATTGCCCTCCGTTGTCAAAATTATCAAGCTTCTTCCATAACCCAATTGCTCCTTGGAAAGTTAAACTTAAGATTTAGGAAGTTTCCGAAAATTATAGTTTATTTAGTTTCTAAAATTCAATTAGCTAGATATTATATTTGATTTTATTTTTATATTTAAGTAGTTGAGTTTTGGAAAGTTTTTATATTTTATTTATATAAAATTTTAAATTTTTATAATTAGGAATTTTCATTTTGTTAAATTGTAAGTGTCTATCTCAATAAGAGATTATTAATATTGGAAAGGAAGGGATGAAAGAAAGTAAATATTTTAATGCTCCTCAGTTATATTTTAATATTTTTTTTTTACATAAGGGTTAATTCAATTTTAATCTTCAACAATATATTAAAAATGTTATAAAATAGAACTATAAAGGAGTATTTACTTATTTTACAATATTTTCAATGTACAATTTTTAAAACTCAATATTAAAAAAATATACTAAAACATCCTTCCCTTCCATATAAAAAGCATTATGAGTCAAGGGTCTAAGTGGTTGATAATATTCATATACATTTTGTTCTAATTTTCTAATAGTTGTGCACAGTTGAAGGGAAATTAATACTATGCAATTCAATTTTCTAATTAATATTGCTTTTATAAACACTTCAATTAATTTTTTATTTATTTTAATTCTGATTCCTTTTCTTCTTCTAATTCTAACAACTAATAAAAACATAACATAAATATCCTAATTTTTATAAATATTCTAATGCCATGACATTACATCTATTAGAGAAGCAATTAGATGAATTCATCATTTTTTTTTTATGCAACAACCAACCACTAAAAAAGAGGTCATGTTTAAGAATGTGGGATGCACTAAATTGGGCTTAAATATTGATGTCTACAAACTGGTTTTCGCATTTCAGTCCATAAATTGGCCAAACTAGGGCTGCAATTTGCATGGGTTGATCAAGTTGATAGTTGAATTCAACTAAAATTAAGAAATAATTAATCTAAACTCAACTTAATCTGACCTTATATTTACATCAATCTAAAGTCTTCATACTCTCAGCTAATTATTTTCAATATACTTGAAATAATTTTCCTCTTCCACTTTCTTTACTCGTTTCTTTTTCTTAGGAAAAAATCTTCTCCCCCACGCTTTTTTCACAAAAAGAATGATATTTAAGATAAGTTCAAGTTAATTTGATTCTTTTTTTAATGTATTTGTTATAGAATCATTGAATGGTATTGGGTTTATTTCATATAAATATATTTCAAGTTTATTATTTATGTAATTTTTTATAAATATTTGTTATAAAAAGAATTATTTAATTTGGTGATTTTGAATACTTATCAACTGATTCTAACCATTTTAGATAAGTTTAACATGGTTAAATTGGAAAAAAGGAAAATAATTAAAGAGATTGGAATGGGCCCCTAGAAAGCAACTCGTCATTGAAATTATTGAATGCGGCCAATTGCGGCAATTGAGAAAATAGTGACTTATCTTTGACATGATATGTGAAACAAACATTCATATCAGAAAAGGTATATCTATCAAAATCTAATTTTGATATAGGCATGAAGGTGATCCACTACGTGCACATGTAGTGTCACATCATAGACATGAAAACTAAATATGAGTACCGACTTAGAAATAGCATAAACCTATATACTTTTATTTTTATTTTTTTATAGTGGATTTGTATTCTATATTATTTGACCCATAGTTTTTATATGTGCGCACTCTTTGGGAGACTGGAGGAGTGTTTCCACCGAAACATCATTATGACTTTTATGATGAATTTTTCTTTCTATTATCTAAATATTAAAAATAAATAATTTGAACTAAAATAAGTAAATACCTATTTACTTCCTTTGGTTATTTCGTAATCAGGATATACAAACTATCAGTGTTGCACAATTTGTTTTTACTATAATGGTAGGTGATGAATTTATTTTAGTTCACATGTGAAAATAATGGGGCTGCCAGCCGCCATTTTGGATAAGTTGGCTCTCTGATGCGATTGTAAGGCTCGGAAGCCCAACTGCAATTTGTGGTGGAAAGATTGGCCGAAAGGATAAGGCTAGCTTACTCTTGACGCGAAAAGGTGGGGATAGTCTGGACTCTGTTTCTAGAGAGAAATATCTTTCAATTCATTAAGAGTATTTTTATGTGACTTTTATCGAAAAGATAATCTAGATATCGAATCAGCCACATGGATACCCTAAAATCCGCAACTAATATACAAAATCAATGTCACATCCAAATGCGATCGGTCACGCGGATGATACAAAATCTGAAACTATACAAAATCAATGTCATCTTCCATTCAAAATTTGAAAAAGATATAAGATGAATTAATAATTATGCGAAAGATTGTAAAATCCATATTGAAAAGTGAAAATGAAGGATTACATTGAATCGAAGACAAAAATTGAAAACTGATGCATAGAAAGAAAATGACTAGACGACTTGGGAAAGAAAAAGGATTCAAATCAAAGTTTGAAATGTCGGTAAACACGGATATATTCATATTTAAATTTTACGGATATATTCATATGTAACCAACCCTATTGGAAAGAACGTTTTCTAAACGGGTTACCCAAAGTCTTCAGCCAAAGAGTACAAGTGAGAATCAAAGAGATGTACAATGGTACTATCCCTTATGATTCTTTGGCATATGGACAGTTGGCAAACTTTGTTAGCCAAGAAGCATTAAATCTTTGTTCTTTGATTAAGGTAAATACTAACATAAAAAATGAATTCAAATTTGCCAAAAAAAAGTTAGGATCGTTCTATGCCCAATATGGGTATGACATTCCCCTTCCTCCTTCGGTAAGACAAGAAAAACTTTATAAGTCCAAAAAGAGAAAATCAAATAAAAAATATTCAAAATTCAAAGAAGAACCTTTTTATAGGAAACCCAAACATAAAAAACATAAAAAATATCAAAAATTTTCCTCTAAGAAGAATGATGAAAAAAACATTAAATGTTTTAAATGTCGCAAAATGGGGCATATAGCTCCCAATTGCAAAATAAAAGAAATCATTGTTGAACTAGACATAGGAAGACGCCTCAAAAGATAAATGATAAACCTTATCAAAACTGAGTCTGATTCTTCTAGTCAATCCCCAATGGAAACATCTAGTGGCAACCAGCTTCTTCTGATGGAAGAAAGCTCTTCTGATGAGTCAACCAGTTCTTCTTCTCAGTCATCCTGTGACTGTGTAGAAAATTGTCTTTGTCATATCAAACAGGTTAATATGATATCTAGTGAGTCCAACTTTCTCATAGAAATCATAGAAAACATTCCTGATAAAGAACTTCAAAGAGAATATTTTAAAAAATATTTAGAAATGCAAAAAAAAAATAATAATAATAATTGGAAACTAGAAAACAATAATCAATATACCCTAAAAACTGTGTTAGATAAGTTTACTAGTAAACCTAACTCTGTAGGGATATAAGACCTTCAAAATGAGATTAGTCAAATAAAGCTTCAAATCAATTCAATGATAGTTCAAAATAAAGACTTAGAAATAAGACTAAAAATCTTGGAAAAAGGGAAAAATCAAAATGTTGAAGAAACAAAAAACATTGAAGATATCCAATTGGAAGAAGGAGAATCTTCTCAATTGTTTGTTAATACTATAACAAAAATGATAACTAAAAAATGGCATATCAAAATAAAACTTTTTGTCAAACCTGATTTCTCACAAGAATTTATCGCATTAGTTGATTCTGGTGCTGATATTAATTGTATACAAGAAGGATTAATTCCTGTGAAATATTTTGAACAAACCCTTCAAACTGCTGTAGGTGCAAACAAAGAGCCCTTACTGGTAAATTATAAAATATCAAATGTTCATGTTTGTAACAAAAATATTTGTTATAAAATCTCCTTTTTATTGGTGAAAGACATGAACAAAGAAATAATTTTAGGAACACCCTTCCTTAGTCTCCTCTATCCTTTTTGGGTAGATGCAAAAGGAATCAAAACTATTTTTGAAGAACAAGAAATCTGTTTCAACTTTCTTAGCCCCCCAAAGATAAAAGAGTTGAATAGTCTTGATAACCAGGTTAATCTAATTCAAAAGAAGAAACAACAAATCAAATTTTTAAGCAAAGAAATACATTATAAAAGAATAAAAGAAAATCTTTTACAAAGGGAAGTTCAAACAAAAGTTGAAAAAATAAAAGGTCAAATTGAAAAAGATTTATGTTATTCTATACCCAATGCTTTTTGGAATAGAAAGAAACATAAAGTTTCCTTACCTTATGCTGATGGATTTGATGAAAGTCAAATTCTCACTAAAGCAAGACATCGAGGATGACAAGAAAATGAACAAAAAAAAACATTATTTATGTTTAATTTATTTTTAATAACAAAAAATATTTTCATTTTTAATAAAACTTAAATTAAATCTAATTAATATGTTATAAATTGAATTTATAATATTTTTACAAAATAAAAATGGAAAAAAATTAAAACCAATTTATTCAAATAAACTTTTTTTTTATTTTTTCTAATTATTTTTAAAACCAATTTATCTAACACTCTTATTTTTATAAAATATTAATATATATTTAAAAAAACAAACAAACATGAAAAAAAAACATGTTCACACAAAATGTGCTATTTTTTACCATTCACGTGTTATCACTGATGTAGGTAAAAGCTACGCATAAAATTAAAAATGATTTTTGGACTGTTGCTATTTTGATGGTTTTTTTTTCAAAGGAAACATGCTTTTTCCCTTTTTGCCCCCTCTCTGATTGAGGGTTTGGTTTATTTCACCCTGACGGAGCCCTCTCCATCTGCTAGCCAACCTGACAAGTCTGAACCGCTCTTTAAGTCTTTGTTTTTGGTCTTTCATTAATGACACAACTAACTCTCACAGCAGGCGTTGTAATTGATAGAATCAAGGACAGGACATGGAGTAATTCGTTTTACTCCAATGGTAGATGATGAATTTATTTTAGTTCACATGTGAAAAGAATGAGGCTGCCAGCTGCCATTTTGGATAAGTTGGTTCTCTGATGCGATGGTAAGGCTCGAAAGCCCACCTGCAATTTGTGGTGGAAAGATTGGCCAAAAGGATAAGGCTAGCTTACTTTTTGTTGGAGAACGAAAAAGGAATTTTTTTCTTTTTAGTAATATAATTCAGTTAACTCTTTGTTGGAGACCCAAAGCTATAAAGAAAAAGATACAAGTTAAAGTCCGACAAATTTTTTTTTTAATTGAGATTCATTTATTTATTTTTAATTGAGAAAAATAAAATATTAATATTATTAGAAACTTTATTTATTAATTTTTTTACTATACAATTTTCATACATCTAATATGTGAACTTTTTAATATCATGGCAAAAGTGAAAAACGAAAATAAAATATTTAAAAAAATTGATCAAATTACCAAACCATCTTACACTAAAAAATAAGGCACTTAAAAAGATAAATGGCTCTCAGAAAGAGAATTTGTATTTTGAAATTCAAATTTTTTTCATAACCTCCCATAATTTTTAGATGATGACCATTTTGAATTAAATTCAAATCTTACAAATTTGGTGAACATTTTGAATACTGATCAACTGATTCTAATTATTTTGGATAATTTTTCCCTAGTTAAATTAAAAGAAAGGCAAATAATTATAGAGATCGGAATGAATAAAGTAACTCACCATTGGAATCATTGAATGCAGGCAAAAGCATCTATTAATGTAATAGAGACTTGTCTTTGTCTTTTATACACGTGAATAAACTTCCATATGAAAAATGGTATATTTATCAAAATCAAAGAACATTATCGAGGTAACTATTAATACTATCATTTAACACATTACAATTATATATAAACTAGATAAACTAACCCTGAAAATGTGTAACTTTTAAATTTAAATTAAATTAAAAAATTTTACGGTAATACTTTAATTTCTATTTTTGAAATAATAGGTGTTGCACAATTTATTTTACATTGGGACTCGTGAAAAGAAGAAAGGATCCGCCAAAGTTGATTTAATTATCAAGTAATGTAGTAAATAAAATTTCATAATATAATAGTCATAAACTTTTTATAATTACTATTTTTCTTTATTCCTTCCTTTTCGAAATCATTACATATTTGAAACTTTTTCCTCTTTGGGGATATTAAGGTTTAATACCATGTCTCTCCTTTTAAAGGAGGTGTTTTTTTTTTTTTTTTTACAAACAATAATCATCTTTTTATTTTATTTTTTTAATTTCTTAGGCTTTTATGTATTAACTTTCTATATCACATTTATTGTTTTTAAATTTAATAATCATACATATACAAATACTTTATATTAAAAACATAAAACTTTTTTATAAATTAATAAATATTCATATATCAATAAATAATAAAATCAATAATCCTGTTAAAATGATAAATTCTCTTATCCCAAGTATTATTTTATAAGAGTTTTACAAATAATAAGTATCAAAGACTCTTGATTAAAGATTTGAAGCCAAAGAGAATAAAATACTAAAAAAGAACGGAAAAAGGTGGGACCAACTTTGCTCTTTAGAATTTGATATAAAAAGAGTGTAGATAACGATTGACTCATGAGCCCCCTCCATTTGCCAACTAATCTGACAAGTTTGAAACACTCTTTAATGTTTTGTTTTTGGGTTGTTCTTTGGTACCACTCTTCATTTTGGTTACCTACCCACATTTGACCCCAATAAAAAGATGACATGTGTAAAATACATATCATTAAAAAATTTATAAAAACTTATCTAACGGGTAAAAATGACTTATTGGTGAGAAATAATCACATGCACTTTATATATATATAAATATTACAACTTTTTTATAAGTTATTATTAAATATCAAATATAATTTATTATTTAATGCATTACCTAACTCTATCTAAAAAAAGAAAATCCTACCAATTACTCTTATACTCTCATTATTCATATATATAAAAAATGATAGTAATTTAATATGAAAATTAAATAATTTCAACTACCAAATTACAAAATATGTAAGATGTATTTTGATGAATCAAATTTCAAGATCAAGTTTAAAACTTTTTTAGAGAGAAAATTTAAAATTTGTATTATATGAAGAAGATGAAGGATTTCAAGTGATTACAATGTCAAAGGTAATATTTGATATTTTTTTTATCCAAATATAATTGTTGTAGGAAGAAATGTGATGTTAAATAACGATTTTAGAATTTTTTATGAGTTTATTATAAAATTTTGTTATCAAATTGTTATTAATATTTTTATAAATTTTTTTTTTGTTCATAGATTAAATTTGAAGATGAAGCTTTATATGTCTTGAAGGATGTCAAGTCATTACAAGTGTTAAAAGGTAACAGTTGATTTTTTTTTTTCCATTTACATATAACTATTGTAGCTAGAAATGTCATGTTAAATGACATTTAAATATGTAATGATTTATAACATCTAGATTTTTTAATTTTTTTTATGAGTTATTATTAATCAAATTGAGAGCATTTAGTCATTTGTTATGAAATTGTCATCAATATTTTGTAAGAGAGGGTACGAACTTTCTAAGAGAGGGTAAGAACTTTGTAAGAGATGGTACGAATTTTGTAAAAAAGGATACGAACTTTCTAAGAGATGGTACGAACTTTCTAAGAGAGAGTACGAACTTTCTAAGAGATGGTACAAACTTTCTAAGACAGGTTACGAACTTTCTAAGAGAGAGTATGAACTTTTTAAGAGATGGTACGAACTTTCTAAGAGAGGGTACGAACTTTCTAAGATATTGTACGAACTTTCTAAGAGAATGTACGAACTTTCTAAGAGGTGGTACGAACTTTTTAAGAGGTGGTACGAACTTTCTAAGATAGGGTACGAACTTTGTAAGACATTTCTAAGCTTAATTAGTATCAATAAATAATATTATTGTATTTCCATGTGGAAAAAAAATTGAAAAGTTTGAAAATTTGTAAAAATTTTTAAGGTAAAGAGATGAAGTTTTATATGTTTTGAAGGATGTCAAGTGATTACAAGTGTTAAAAGGTAACATTTGATTTTTTTTTTTTTCCATTTACATATAACTATTGTAGCTAGAAATGTCATGTTAAATAACATTTAAATATGTAATGATTTATAACATCTAGATTTTTTAATTTTTTTTATGAGCTATTATTAATCAAATTGAGAGCATTTAGTCATTTGTTATGAAATTGTTATCAATATTTTGTAAGAGAGGGTACGAACTTTCTAAGAGAGGGTACGAACATTATAAGAGATGGTATGAACTTTCTAAGAGAGGGTACGAACTTTGTAAGAGAGGGTACGAACTTTCTAAGGGAGGGTACGAACTTTCTAAGGAGGGTACGAACTTTCTAAGGGAGGGTACGAACTTTCTAAAAGATGGTACAAACTTTCTAAAACAGGTTACGAATTTTCTAAGAGAGGGTACGAACTTTCTAAGAGAGGGTATGAACTTTCTAAGAGATGGTACGAACTTTCTAAGACAGGGTACAAACTTTCTAAGAGATGGTACGAACTTTCTAAGACGGGGTACGAACTTTCTAAGAAAGGGTACGAACTTTCTAAGAGAGGGTACGAACTTTCTAAGAGATGGTACGAACTTTCTAAGAGATTGTACGAACTTTCTAAGAGATTGTACGAACTTTTTAAGAGAGGGTACGAACTTTTTAAGAGAGGATACGAATTTTCTAAGAGATTGTACGAACTTTCTAAGAGAAGGTACGGACTTTCTAAGAGAGGGTACAAATTTTCTAAGAGAGGGTACAAATTTTCTAAGAGATGGTACGAACTTTCTAAGAGATGGTACGAACCTTCTAAGAGAGGGTACAAATTTTCTAAGAGATGGTACGAACTTTCTAAGAGATGGTACGAACTTTCTAAGAGAGTGTACAAACTTTCTAAGAGATGGTACGAACTTTGTAAGACATTCCTAAGCTTAATTAGTATCAATAAATAATATTATTGTATTTCCATGTGGAAAAAAAATTGAAAAGTTTGAAAATTTGTAAAAAATTTTAAGGCAAAGAGAATGTGACGAAGGGTGCTAAGAATGTGAGGATTCCTCACATTCTTTGTACCATTCCTCACATTATTCGTACCTTCTACAATTACTTAGTGTTTTAATTTTTAAATTTTCTTAAAAATAATTTCCATCATTTCTAAGCTTGATTAGTATCAATAAACAATATTATTTGTATTTTTAAGTGGAAAAAAATCGAAAAAAAAAAAAATTGTTAAATTTCAGGGTACGGAGAATGTGAGGTAAGGTATGAAGAATGTAAGGATTTCTCATAATCTTCATACATTTTTTCACATTTTTCATATTCTCTCTAATTTTTTAGTGTTTTAATTTTCTAATTTTTTTAGGATAATTTACATTATTTCCAATTTTAAATTTTTTTAATTCTTTTTTTTTTAACAATTCTATCAATAATAACTCAAAATAATATTATTAAACTATGTTATTGTTATTTCAAGTTAAAAAGTAAATCTGAAATTTTAAAAATATAAATAATTTAGGGTACGAAAAATATGAGAACGGTACGAAAAATGTGATAAATACATGTTTGGTACTTTCATCACATTTTTCATATTGATTTTTAGTTTAAAAATTTTTGAAATTACAAATTTATTTTTGAAAATACTATCATTAGTAACTTAAAAGAGTATTAGTAATTTATTTTATTGTAATTTAACTTTAGAAGACTTAAATTCAAAAAATGTAAAATTTGGAGAGTACGGAAAAAAATTAGGACGATCTAATTACCTAAGCTTTACATATGATTATCAAGATGTTGAATTTTAATGAAAATACTCATTTCATATTAAAATATTACCATTTTCATTTTTATGTTGAATTTAAATGTTTAATAATTTGTTAAAAATAAAATAATGTAATTATGATATATGATGATTTTTTTTTAATAAATATGTTTTCAAATTTTATATCATTTTTATTTTTATTTTTTTCTAATTCTACTTTTATCTAATATTTATTTTATTTAAACCCAAAATTGTTGAGAATGGAGGAAGAAAGAATGCCACAACCGATTCTTCCCTTAACCGGTTAAGTGGAATTTTTATTTCAAATTTAAAATGGATGGCCAAGATGTAATCTTGGACATCCAATGGCTTGAAAAACTTTTTCGGTAGGTACCGAAGAGGTACCCTAGAATTTTCCTTTGTTTTTGGGTTGTTCTTTGGTACCCACTCTTCATTTTGGGGTACCTACTCACATTTGACCATAATAATAAAATGACATGTGTAAAGTACATATTATTAAAAAATTTATAAAAACTTATCAAACAGATAAAGATAACTTGTTAATGAAAAATAGTCACATGCATTTTATATATATCTAAATATTACAATTTTTTTATAATTTATTATTAAATATTAAATATAATTTGTTATTTAATGCATTACCTAACTCTATCTAAAGAAAGAAAATCCTACAACTACTTTTATACTCTCATTATTCATATATATAAAAAAGGATAGTAATTTAATATGAAAATTAAATAATTTCAATTACCAAATTACAAAATATGTAAGATGTATTTTGATGAATCAAATTTCAAGATCAAGTTTAAAACTTTTTGAGAGAGAAAATTTAAAATTTGTATTATATGAAAAAGATAAAGGATTTCAAATGATTACAAGTGTCAAAGGTAATATTTGATATTTTTTTATCCAAATATAATTGTTGTAGGAAGAAATGTGATGTTAAATAACGATTTTAGAATTTTTTATGAGTTTATTATAAAATTTTATTATCAAATTGTTATTAATATTTTTATATAATTTTTTTTTTGTTCATAGATTAAATTTGAAGATGAAGCTTTATATGGCTTGAAGAAGACATTATACGAAGGATGTCAAGTGATTACAAGTGTTAAAAGGTAACATTTGATTTTTTTTTTTTCCATTTACATATAATTATTGTAGGTACAAATGTCATGTTAAATGACATTTAAATATGTAATGATTTATAACATCTAGATTTTTTAATTTTTTCTGAGTTATTATTAATCAAATTGAGTGCATTTAGTCATTTGTTATGAAATTATTATCAATATTTTGTAAGAAAGGGTACGAACTTTCTAAGAGAGGGTACGAACTTTCTAAGACAGGGTATGAACTTTGTAAGAAGTGGTACGAACTTTCTAGGATAGGGTACGAACTTTCTAAAAGAGGATACGAACTTTCTAAGACAGTGTACAAACTTTTTAAGATAGGGTATGAACTTTGTAAGAAGTGGTACGAACTTTCTAAGACAGGGTACGAACTTTCTAAAAGAGGATACGAACTTTCTAAGACAGTGTACAAACTTTCTAAGAGAGAGTACGAACTTTTTAAAAGAAAGTATGAACTTTGTAAGAGAGGGTATGAATTTTCTAAGAGAGTATACGAACTTTGTAAGATAGGGTACAAACTTTTTAAATTCTTAATTTTTTTTTTGTAACAATTCTATCAATAATAACTCAAAATAATATTATTAAACTATGTAATTGTTATTTCAAGTTAAAAAGTAAATATGAAATTTTAAAAATATAAATAATTTAGGGTACGAAAAATATGAGAACGGTATGAAAAATGTGATAAATACATGTTTGGTACTTTCATTACATTTTTCATATTGATTTTTAGTTTAAAAATTTTTGAAATTACAAATTTATTTTTGAAAATACTATCATTAGTAACTCAAAAGAGTATTAGTAATTTATTTTATTCTAATTTAACTTTTAAAACCTTAAATTCAAAAAATGTAAAATTTGGAGAGTACGGAAAAAAATTAGGACAATCTAATTACCTAAGTTTTACATATGATTATCAAAATGTTGAATTTTAATGAAAATACTCATTTCATATTAAAATATTATTATATTCATTTTTATGTTGAATTTAAATGTTTAATAATTTGTTAAAAATAAAATAATGTAGTTATGATATATGATGATTTTTTTTGTTAATAAATATGTTTTCAAATTTTATATTATTTTTATTTTTATTTTTTTTCAATTCTATTTTTATCTCATATTTATTTTATTTAAACCCAAAATTGTTGAAAATGGAGGAAGAAAGAAGACCACCAGTTCTTTCCTTAACTGGAAGTTGAATTTTTATTTCAAATTTAAAATGAATAGTCAAGATGTAATCTTGAACATCCAATGGCTTAGAAAAACTTTTCGGTAGGTACCGAAGAGTTACCCTATAATTTTCCTTTGTTTTTCGTCTTTCAATAATGAGACACCCAACTCTCCATCAAGCGTTGCAATTGATAGAATCAAAGATGGGACATGGATCCAATTAGTGCCCAAGCGTCAGATAAGGTATTAATAGAGGCTTCTTGTTTTCTACACCTCTATAACCACCCATTTAAGATAACGTATACCAAACAAAACTATTAGCGGAACCATTGAACACTACGATTTACTACATTATAAATATAAACAAGCCAGATGAACCTAGTCACTCACAACGTAGGTAATCATAATTTTTTTTTTCATTTGAATTAAATTAAAATTTTCATAATATAATACTTTAATTTTTATTTTGAAATAATAGGTGTTGCACAATTTGTTTTACTTTATTGGTAGGTTATGAATTATTATTATTATTATTAATATAATTCAAGTAACATTTTGTTGGAAACTCAAAGCTTTATATGTGATTAGGTAGGAAAAAAAACACCTATGAAGACTTAAAATTAATGTAATATCAATTCAAATTATATAGATAAGTATGATTGTCAAATGAGAGGTAAGTGAAAATAATAAATAAGAAGGATAG
The DNA here is from genome assembly GCF_004353265.1 of Vitis riparia. Classification (NCBI taxonomy): domain Eukaryota; kingdom Viridiplantae; phylum Streptophyta; class Magnoliopsida; order Vitales; family Vitaceae; genus Vitis; species Vitis riparia. The sequence goes on from NC_048437.1 coordinate 18,865,874, forward strand.
AAAAGGTGAAAAATAACAAATAAAAAAGATAAGAGAGAGAGAGTTGATTAAATTTTAAATTAATGGTGGTTAAGTATAGTTAACCTACATATAAAGGGATGTGAGTAAAATTAATTTTTAAAAGTATTGAATGTAGCCTAAAGCATAAATAAGGTACTAGAAGTTTTGAATAAACGTGGATGTGAGAAATGGTATATTCATCAAAATTAAATAAAATTGTTGAGAAAACTATTAAACTATGATATATATATATATAATGTATTAGAATTTCATAAAAATTATAAGGACCTATTTATTAACAAAGTATCTTACCATAATTTTTTATTTAAATTAAATAAAAAGATTTGACAATAATGACTTTCATTTTTATCTTGGAGTTATAGGTGTTGCATTGTGTTCTTTTGTGATCTCTTACCGTTGTGATTATATTATTTTTTTCCACACACTACTTTGACTTGCTATTTGTTGGGCCTGTGTGTGCAGATCACAGGATTATTCGTCCTTGGATGTTGTTTGGTCACTGCAGTTTACATATTTGAGGATGTTTGGTTTAGATAAGTGTCATTGACAGATTTGTAAACTTATTTTTGAAAGTATTTAGGGTTTATTTAATCTATATTTTGCACAAAATTGGCAAAGAGAAGAGATTGTTAATTAGTGCATTAGACTACTTGTTTAAATTTACAATTTTATTCAATTCATTCTAACTTAAAACTTTTCTAGGCTACTATGTTTTATTCTTTATTGAAGATTTTTCTTTACACGTAAATGTTGTTATATCTTCAATAATTGATTTTTCTTTACATTTCATAAATATTAAAGAGGAAATAAAAATAAATATTTTGGGCTAAAAAGAAGTAAATACCTATTGACTTCCTTTAGTTTCATAACCAAGATCTACAAACCATGAGTGTTGCATGTGAAAAGAAATATTTATTTATTGTGGGCTAAAATAAATATTTTTCTTTCAATTTATTTTACTGTAATGGTAGGTGGTGAATTTATTTTAGTTCACATGTGAAAAGAATGGGCCCTCATCTGCCATTTTGGATAAGTTGGTCCACTGATGTGTGATGGTAAGGCCAATTCATAAAAATATTTAATAAAACTATAAAAAAAAAGATAAAATATATATATATATATATATATATATATATATATATATATATATATATATATATATATATATATATATATATATATATATATATATATATTAAAGTTATTTTTTTTAACATATAGGTATGATTAAAGAGAAAAATATTGATAAGTAAAGATATATCGGTATTAATAATTTACTATTTATCTAATAAAATTAATTTTAATTTATAAAATATTACGACTTAATTCTTTTTTTAGTATTTTTTTAATAAATTTATATTTTTAATATTTTAAAATAAAAATATTTAAAATTAAATAAAATTAAAAGGAGAAATAAAAAATTTTAAAAGTGAAGTAATAATAATTTTTTAAAATAGGATTAATGAGATAAATGATAATATATTTAACATTTAAATCATAATTTATTTAATTTAAATGTATTTAATAATATAAAATAAATGATGATGTATACATAATTTTGTAATGTTTAATTATAAATATATTTGTTAAGAAAATTATAATGATGGAATTTATATATTTATTAATTAAATAAATAAAATTTAAAATAAAATAATTAATTTTTTTTTAATAATAAACTTTAAGATATTTATTATTATCATATATCAATAATTGAGAATTTGGTCTGGTGGCAACCAAGCTTAAATCCCAAACTTTTGGCGTGGTTCGAATTTCGCAGCCACTTTAAATCCAGCTCGCCACTTCAAATAAATTTGAAGCCCACTTGAGTTGGCAGCCACTTTAAATTAGCGAGCTGCAGCCACTTTAAATATGCCAGCTGGTCAGCTATCCCCCAGCCACTCCAGTTTCCGATTTTTCAAACGCTGGTAGTACTATCTCCAGCTAGCTAGCTATCTCATTCTCCTACTAAATGGCTGGGAAGGAGGATGTGGTTTCAGTGGAGCAGGAGGTGGTGGTTTTAGTGGAGGAGCAGCAGGAAGTAATGGCTGGGAAGGAGGTGGTGGTTTTAGTGGAGGAGCAGCAGGAAGTAATGGCTGGGAAGGAGGTGGTGGTTTCAGTGGAGCAGCAGGAAGTAGCTACTGAACAATTTGGAAAATCCGCGGATGGCAGTGATCATTCGAGAACCTTGGCTGACTTAAAATCCAAATTTGGCCGATTTCCATCATCACCGTCAAGTTCAAAGCTACAATGTCCCAAGGTTCCAAAGAAGTTGCGAGAAGATGTCGAGTATAGAGACTACTATGCGCCAAAACTCATTTCTTTGGGTCCTTACTACCATGGCGAATCCAAACTCGAGAATGGAGAAACGCTCAAGCTTAAATTGGCAGAAGCCTACATCCAATTATGTCAGTCGACAGTGGATGAAATTTACGGCACAATTAGCCATAGCATTAATAAGCTGAGGGGCTGTTATGATGCGGAGTCCACAAAGAAATATAAGGATGACGAATTAACCATCATGATGCTGGTGGACGGGTGTGCTTTACTCTCTTACATTGTTTGTGTTTGCTTAGGTGGTGACCATGAAGATTTCGATATCAGATATCAGGATCTAAGCCTTCTGCACCAGGATGCGTTGCTGCTGGAGAACCAACTTCCCTATCAATTACTACAGGAGCTGATGAAGATGATGGGCGGCTCAGAATCGGCCAATGAAGCTTGGACAGTACTATTCCAGGAATTCTTTGGCATGATCGACGAGTCATTCTTCCTAGAATTCTTTGGTATAAAGGAGAAGGAGTACTCATTCCTGCCAAAAATGAAGAATTATTGCTGCCGCCTGTTCCTGGCAATCATCCAAATTATTAACAGGAAACCAAAGCCGAAACCTGATGAAGAGTCGGAGCCGAAACCTGATGAAGAGTCGAAGACGAAACCTGATGAAGAGTCGGAGCCGAAACCTGATGAAGAGTCGAAGACGAAACCTGATGAAGAGTCGGAGCCGAAACCTGATGAAGAGTCGAAGCCGAAACCTGATGAAGAGTCGAAGCCGAAACCTGATAAAGAGTCGAGGCTTTGTCATCATCTCCTCGATCTCTACCGAAGAAATTTCCTAGGCGATGAACGTTCTAGCGCAACGCATTCGGAGGCTGAAATTGGCAAGAAGGGTCCGGGATCAGTTGGAGATGTGAAGGAGCAGGTTATGGCATCATTTAGAAATGTGAAGGAGCTGATGGACGCTGGAATCCGCATCAAGCGCAGTCCTACACGTCACTTGAGGGACATTTCTTTCCGTTCAAATGGGATCACCGCATGCCTGAGAATTCCTCCCATCACCATTGATAACTCAACCAAGGCTACGTTCTTGAACTTGATAGCCTATGAAATGAGCTCAGACGTCGACCATGACTTCATCTCTTACCTTCGCTTCCTTGATTCCCTCATTGATCATGCTGATGACGTTAAGGAGCTGCAGTCCGCCGGGGTACTCCAAAACAATCTAGGCACTCATGAAGAAGTGGCTCTATTTTTCAACACGGTGTCCGCCAACTTGGAATCCAACTTTCATGCTTACAAAGATGTGAGAGTGAGAATTTGGAAGCACCTTAAAAATCACTATAACAGCAAACTGAAAATGTGGATGACACAATTCCTGGACACCTACTTGGGTAGCCCCTGGACTATTATAGCTTGGGTTGGTGCTGCTTTGGCCCTTTTCTTTACTGCCGTCCAGACTTACTTCTCAGTCTTCCCTCATTGATGCATGCATGCCCTGTTTTCTCGCTATCTATTGAGTGCTTCTGCATTTTACCTAGCCCAAATTCATGGACTCCATATAACTCTTTGATGGTTGCAAAGTAAATTAGGCAAAGAGTCATTGGTCTCGTTTCTTTTCCATTTCAGCCTATTTTCTACCTTCCTTTCCGTGTGTAAAAAAATAAAGAAGGAATGTGTTCTGTGATCTTATTTTGTGCTTATGTATGCATCAGTAATATTATGTTTGATTTAAGTAACTAAAAATTGATATGGGTGTGGACTATTTTTTCTATGTTTGGATCCCTATTAATGTATTATATTAGGTTGGGAATTTTATTTCATTGATGTTTTAGTCCGATACAACTTATTTCCTCAGATCTTAATGGTTGTGATCGAATTAAAATTATTCCTCAGTTCGGTATGAGGTAAGTGTTTGAAGAAGTAAGATAGAGTAATGAAAACTCATAAAAAAAAAACTCAAAACAAAACAAAGTGAAGAGTGGAGAACAACCTGACTGGAATGTAGATAATTTAATAGATGTAAGTCATTTATTCATTTTTAATTGAGAAAAAAAAATATTAATACTATTGTTAGAAATTTATTTATCAATTTTTTATCATAAAGTTTTCTTGGATTTCGTACAAAATATATCAAAGAAATTGATATTAGCTTCCATGCTCAAGTACCATTTTTTGTCGCAAAGAAGCTTCCGAGAAGAGGATTTTTTTGAACAAAAATAAAGGAGGGAAGAAGGTAGAAGAAGGTGTGGTATAGAAGAATGGGGAATGGTATTTTTTAAGTTATATTGGAAATAATTAATGGATGGATGTATTGATATGATTTTTATCTTCTTAGTTGATTGCGTAAATAGGATGATTGCGTAAATAGGATGAATGCGTAGAAAATTTATTAGGTGGAAGCAAATATAAATTCTCTTCTTAATCTCAAACAAAAGAGTAGTATTTTTTGGTGAAGAAGAGTTTAGTAATTTAATCAATTCTTTTTTAAAATATTTTATTTTTCTTTTCAATTTTTTAAATGATATTGAAAAGTTTGATTGTGATATCTCATATCGGATAGGAAAAACAATTTCTGACGTTATTTAAGTATGAACTCTTTTTAACTTTATAGATACATTTTAAAGCTGTGAGAGCCTCTTTTGACTCAAAATAGACAATATATACATGATTGAGTGTGAGTTGTTATAAAAGACATGTTATAAAGCCGTGAGGGCCCCTTTAAGCTAAAAACGGATAATATTTATATGGTTATGTGTGAGTCGTTTTGTTTGTTTGGCTCTACAATTTCATGAGACACAATGAAGACATTGTGATTACATGGGGGGTGATCGTGATGTCCCACATTGGATAGAAAAAAAAGTTTCTGATAATACATATGTGTGAGTTCCTTTTAACATTGTAAACATGTTTTAAAGCCGTGATGACCTTATTGGGCTCAGAGCAAACAATATATACATGGTTGGGTATGAGTCATTACAAATAATATTAGAACTAATTTTTTACCCTTGTGTGAGAGTTTGTTAGGCCCCATGAGAGGTGTCTACCTGTTTAGCCCTGTAATTCCATGGAACACAACGAAGAAGTTGTGTTTGCATGGGGAGGGGAAGGAGTGTTTGTGATGTCTCAACTTGGATAGGAAAGAAAATTTCTGGTACTATATAAGTATAGACTCCTCTTAATCTTATAGACGCATTTTAAAGTCGTGAGAGCTTTTTTGGATCTAGAGCGGACAGTATCTACATGGTTAGGTGTAGGTCATTACAAAAAACGTGTTATAAAGTCGTGAGGACTCATTTGGGTCCAAAGTAGACAATATCTACACAATTGGGTGCTAATCATTGTATTGACTTAATAATATTAGGTTTATTTAGAATATATTTAGGGCTTATAACTTATATAACTTTTGGCAAATATTTGTTATAAGAATAATTATGAAACTTTTAAGATGAATTTAGAAGTGAAAAGTGTTTGAAAAAGTGGAAAAATCTCGGATAAAACAATATCGTGTTATCTACTATGATTGTTTTTTTCTTTGCTTTTGTTGCAACTCTTTTACTTCCAACCTTTTACTAGGACCAAATACTAGTAGTTTCTATTAACCAAAATAACAAAACAGGACATAAGGCACATAATGGCAAAACATAGAATGATAAAAATCTATTTTCATTAATATTTCCATAAATAAAAAATAATCAAATATTAATAATATTTGATTCTCCTCATTTAGAAAATAATATTTAGTTTCAATGAATCTAGAGCAATCAAGAATATTTTATTCTCTTAATTTAGAAAATAATATTTATTTTCTTAATTTTAGGATATTTATTATTTCTATCTTTATGAAAAAAGAAAATATAAATATCGTTTTCACTGTCTAATTTTCAAACTTTTCATGGTATTAAAGTTTGGATAGAAGGCTCGAATTTGAAGTTTTTTTTCCAAAGTTGGTTGAATGTCATAAAAGACTTGACCTACCTCACAAACCATATCTTTATTTTCAAAAAATAAAAATAAAAATTGCCTAGTGTTTTAGTCTTCCATCAATATTATTTCTAGTTTGATTTCAATCAAGTTAAACACCACAAATTTTCTACTATGCCGAAATCAAATCATCCTCTTAATTCAGGGCTTCAATGTTCTAGCTTTTCATCAATGTTCTACGCTTTCATTAGTGTTATTTCTAGCTTGATTTTAATCAAGTTAAACACCATAAATTTCCTATTATGGTCATCCTCTTAGTTTGTGGCATCAGTGCTCTCCAACATCTCCTAGGTGAAAAAAACCTATTGAAAAAAATTAAAGATGATGAAGGAAACAAAAGTTCTATCTTGTAGTACCAATTATTGATTGACAATGAAAAATTTATAACTTAACTAATTCTTGGAATCATGAAAGAACATATTTTAAGCATGATTTTTGGTGTTGACATGGTGTATGAGGTATGAACTTCTCTTAAAAGAGCAATTGCTTTCTATTACAGTTGGAAAAAAAAAATGATCTCTTGAAAAACATTTAAGAGACTTCAAAATTATATATGACAATCTCGTTGTAATCAAAAGCCAATTTCAGACCATGACAAAGTTTGTTGATTTGTTCATGGTTCAGGATAAAGGTATGATTTTTTTTCACCTATATGCTTTTCTAGCCAATTTATAGTAGCTCTATAAGAACATAAAGAATCACTTGCTACCAAAAAGGAGGAGAAAAAAATGTTCTTAGAGCATGAACAATTTTTTATTTGGATGATAGGGTCATGATCAAAATGGTTGAGAAGGCTCCACTTTTTCTGTGTTAAAATTATATATATATATATATATATATTCATGTTTTTATCAAGTCCTTGTCAAAGGATGTCTTCACCATGTTTCAAGATAAATTGGGCATCGATATTCATTCTCACTCCATCTTGAGGGGAAGTATTAAGGAAAAAAAATACGACAAATGATACGACAAATCTTAGTTATTATTTCCATAAATTAAGAATAACCAAATATTAATGATATTTGATTTTCCTAATTTAAGAAATGATATTTATTTTAAATAAATTAAGAGCAATCAAATATTAATAATATTGGGTTAAATACACTTTACCTTCTCAACCTATCGTGTGTTTTACATTTTGCCTCCTCATATTCAAAATTCAACAATTTCCCCTCCAAACTTCTTAAAAATTAGCATTACACATTTTTGTTGGATGACGTTACATCCATTAAAGAGAAAATGCATGTGCTTTACACATGACTTAATAAGTAAAGATGAAATTGTCATTTGAAACACTCAAAGCCTTAAAATCTCTTCAATCTTCGTTTTTCTTCCTCCAACGCCTTAACTTCCCAAAATCCTAAAATCCCAAAAACCCAATGCAAGCATTAAAGGGCTAAGAGTTTGATTAAAGATATGGATTTCATTGGTAGTTTTTTTTCTTTTCCTTGTAATTTTTTGCTTCAATTTTTTTCTTTGATAGCTAAGAAAATTTCGAGAAGAGAATAAATTTTGAGTGATGATGTGTTTAGGGTTAGAGTTTCCTTTTAATAGTTGAAAAAATATCGAGAAAGAGAACAAATTTTAGGTGACTAAGGTTAGAGTTTCCTTTTCATAGTTGAAAATTTTCCTTTTCATAGGTGTTTATCTCCAATCAATTTAGCTTTCTTATGACATTTCTTATTTTAAATTTTTTGTCCTTTTCATCAACGTTTCATTTATTGATTTACCTAATATGAATTTTGTGTCATATTTTGCAAATCAACAATGACTATTTTACCATCAAACTACATTATGAAATGAGGTTTAAGGGTAATATGAGACTTGTACTTAAGATTAGTGATTATTTGGGTGGAAAATTGGATCATGTTGATAATTGTGACAAAAATGTAGTGTCTTTGATTGAGTTGGATCACATGTTGTTTTGATTAAGATATAAAGATCGCATTGGGTATTACCATGCGAATAAGAAGGAAGAATTGGTATGGTGCTTAGCATATCAAATTGTCTTAGAAATGTGAAACTCATGTTCAAGGGATAAGAAAGTTGAAGTGTTTGTCAAGCACACAGAGATTTTACATATTTCTCAAAGTTAGATTGGGTCTTCGAATGTTTACAATTAACTTGGTGAAAGTGTGTATGAAGTTAAAAACTTTAGGACTAATGTAGAACTAGAACCTGATGTAGATCAAACACCTCAACATGAAGATAACATAAAATCATAATATGAAGAGGCTAGGAGAGATTCATCTAGAGATAGTGACTTTGATGATGATGAGTATCTAGTTAGTGATAATGATGACTTGTATGATAATTATGTGGATGATAATGAAGAGTGGATTAGGATAAAAGGCAAATAAGATAAAGGGGGAATAGTTGAGAAGGAAAGAAAAACAATGAATGATGTGGAGAATGAAAAAAAAAACCTTTGTGATGATTATATGAGGAGTTTAGATAGTGATAGCAAAGAGGAATTTAATAGATACAAGCCTCGGTACCCTTAATTTGTAGGTGATACAATATGGCAAATCTTAAGTTCAAGGTAGTGTTACTATTCGCAAGTGTAGTTGAGTTTAGAGCTACAGTGAGGGAATATGCCATAAAATTTGGTAAAAACATGAAGTTCATTAAGAATAAGAATGATAGGGTAAGGATAGTGTGTTCAATTAGGTCCCCTTGGGTTGTTTATGCAACTCAACTAAGGGATGAGAAGACATTTCAAGTGAAGACTTATAATGTAGAGCATACTTGTGGTAGGGCCTTCGAAACTGATAATCTCACGTCAAGGTACTTATGTAACAAATATGTTGAGCACTTTAAAAATAGTGTCAAGTTATCTATTAGAACATTCATGAAAATAGTGAGAAATTCACTTATATGTAAGGTATCTCCAAGTCAAGCATATAGAACAAAGAAGAAGACACTCAAACAGATCAAAGAAATGTATATTGTTCATATGCTAAGTTTTTAGACTATTATACTAAGATAAAAAGAACAAATCTAAGATCAATATTGATTATGAAAATAGAAATGGTTGGTGATAAGCACATGTTTCAAGGGGTATATGTATAGGCCATTGGTTGGTCTTAATGGGTGCAATATTAAATTACCACACCCTGAGCAACTATTGATAGCTATTGGCATTGACCAATTGACTAAATAACCAAATATTTCTCATATGTTATGTTGTTGTAAAGGTGGAGTCAAGAGATGGTTGGTTTTTATTTTGAAGTTATTGATTGAAAATCTCTCCAATGACAATGTTGGGATTGAGCCCTAGAAAGCATGTCATGATGTAATATATTGAAATTCATTTATAAATTTTTTTTATTCATGTTTCTTGTTTTTCATTTATCTCATATGCATAGATTGGTTATCTGAACATACACATTCGTATCTCTTACATTGCCAATGACTTGGTTTCATTACAATTTGCATAGAGAATACAAGTCATGGGTTCCTTGTAAGTGGATAAATTGTCTATAGTCAGTTCATTGATTTGGACAATCTAATAAAGACTACAGTGTACTGATTAGAACTAAAATATGCGCTCTAATTTCACATATATGATATGATTCGTGCAACATAAAAAGCTTAAATAATCCAACTTAACTCAAATTGATGCTAAACCCTAGTTATACACCTAACGTCTACTTTAAACCTAATTATAAGTTTAAGGATGAAAAGTATGTTAAATGCAAAAGTCATTCTCAACCAAGGAAGTAAAAGGTATTAAATATGTATAAATAAGAGACTTTGAACTTGTGAACCATAAAAAGTCTAAGAAAGGTTTAAATGAGTAAATCATGGGCATGAAATACTAGCAATAAATGTTATGGAGTGAGAAAGATGGTAAGCAACCACGAGGACGGGGGTTGGAAGCAAATAAAATCAAGTTTAAGATGGAATTTGGAACTCAAACCTAGTAGCAACACATATCTTAACTTTGACGTCATTTTTGAAGTACTTCCTGTGTAATAATGTCATTTTATTGATCGCAAATCTCTAATGTAAATAAAATACTAAAGCCTAAGTATGTAATAACACTGGTAAAGAAAAACCAGAGGTAGAGTTACTATAGTTTTGCAGTATTCTGGGTTATCATCCTTTGGAATCAACTTTAATGTGTTCATCTTTAAAATATTTTTAAAAATCCATAATACAGTTTGATTATTATATTGGTATTTATAAGGTTCTTAATTAGGCTTAAGTGACTTGAACCCATATAAGCTTGGGTCACTTAATCTAATCTAAATTGGGTCCTGGTTGATTAATTAACCTAATAGTGCCTCTAATTAATGAATTAACTCAATCTAGAGACCTTGTTTACTTACCTCTATGCAACCTTGCGTAATTAAAAAATGCTCTTATGCACAAAAATGAACTTAGAGTCAATCCGACCCTCATAACCCATGCCAATAAGGTATATGAGGTCAAAGCAGGGACCACTAAGACCCATAGGAATACTGATTCCCTCATAATCCAATTATGAAGTTAATTCAACACCCTATTATAGAGAATCAATTGAATTCTAGTATTCTATGTAAATAACAACAAGATATTATATGCTCAACTTTGTAACCTATTATCCATTGCATTCAATCTCCTCATGAATTGGTGTCTATAATATAACAAAGTGAAAGCTATTAACCTTTCAAGACTATCTTTATTATCCTTGAGTTATAGATCCTCCTATTATGCATTCAACTAACATGTCTTACCTCTCAAAGATTCTATGTCAAGTTCTAGTTAATAAACTACTATAGTCATAGTTTTCATGAACACAGCTCCTTAGAATCACCTAAGGGAACACTTTGTTTTATTCCCATGAGATATCATGGTGTCTCTATTAAAAATACTTATTGCTACCGATTTTCATCAACAATGACATAATTCATGAGAAATATATGATTAACTTACAATCTCATCGTAAGTCAAAACCACTAGTAACTTTAATATAAACTCAATATTTTATCAATGTTGAAAAACAATATAATGAAATAGCTTGGTAAGGTCATGACTACTTGATAGCCTTAAATCATGACTCATCGTATGTCCTATCCAATATATAACTATACACATTAGTGCACTTACTATGGGAAACTCATCCTGATAGCCAAGACCAATCATCCCTCTAATTAGGATGTGATACTGTAGACCCCCATTAGGGGCACATTTTTTTCTCTCATTTTGTGCAGCTCACTTGCCAACTGGAGGGTTCCTTGAAAGCCATGTGTTGCTTCATGACTGGCTGCTAGGGAATCACAATAGTGGAATTGATGGACCAATCAGAGAGCAACACATATGAGAGGATATGCTGGGGATTTTGCAGGCCGTTATTGGGTAGCAGGCCAGCTGCAATGAGGAAGGCGTCTTCTGAGGGTGCTTTTTCAGAGGTGTGCTTTTCTGCCGCTGCGGGGGGAATAGCAGAGAGGGGAGTTTTTAGAGGGCGGAGAGAGAGATATTTTGAGGGAGCTTCAGGGAGAGTATCCGTTTAGCTTGAGAGGAGAGGTCCTGGTGCTTCAGGAAGAGTATTCGTTCAGCAGAGGGGCAGCAAACGGTGAGAGGAGAGAGACTTTTGGGTGTTGGTAGGGAGATATTTTTTGGCAGAGAGAGCTTTGAAGGGGAGACATTTCTGCTACGGACTGGAGAGAGAGTGAGAGTTTTTGAGAGGGGTATTTCTTTTCAGGGAGAAAACTGTGAGAGAAGAGGGAGGGGTTTTGGCTGGGTTTTAGAGAGACTTTGGAGGTGAGATTTTCTAGGGAGGCAGACTGGTTTTCTAGTGGATTCAGGAACTTGAGTGAGAAAAAAGAGGTTTTAAGAGATAACCAGAGAGAGAGAGAGAATATTCGTTTAGCTAGGAGATTTTGCTGCAGTTTGAAGAGAGGAACACAGGAGGGAGAGCCTCCAAGATTATTGTTTCCAAGAGTAAGTTTTCCATGATGTTTTTTTTTGCTTCTTTCTTTTTCTCTTCATATATTATTATCGAGATGCATTGCTGTTGATTTTTGGACCATTTATGCTCTGTCCTTCATGGTTGACTGCTCCTTTTTTGTTCCTGTTTATGACTGAAAATTGATTTAACTTTGTTTTACCTCCTCTGTGACATTTTAAAGAAAAAAAACATTTTAATTCACTCATTTGCAAGCCCACTAACTAAGAGGTGAAGCATTGTTCTTAATGATTCATTTCATTCTTCCCCTCCATTGCTCTGTTTTTGCTACTTTTTATCTTTGCTCTGCGTGTTTGGACTTTCTTGAATATGAAGCCGTAATGGGGAGTGGGGCTATGGGATGACGAGACTCTGAGGGATTGGGACTCCTTGAATCTGCTTATCCTAAAGAGGTTACTAAGAGCTTGGTAGATCAGTGTTTGAGCATATGAACAGAGAGTGGTCCGCACTGTGGATACCATTGTTGTCAGCGATCTGTATGGCAGAGGTGACTATTCTACCAATACTCCTATGGTTTTATGGGTGATGTATTAGGCTTGCAGAATTGGTTCTTTGAAGGCTGGTGGTTTGCCTAGTATGCGGGAGAGTTTAAAGCTATAGAATACGCAATTGCCTCGGATACATGGTCGGCAGGCTGCCTTGTGGTTGGATAGCTACTGTTTCTGGTGAAAAATGGTGTTGATCAGTTGGTGGAAATCATTAATTTCTGGGTACACCCACCATGGAAGAAACTAAGTGCATGAATCCAGATGCGTTGCACTATCGCTTCAGGATACAAGTGGGTGTGAAGGTGGAGCCCTTTAAGAAAAGTTTCTGCATGCAAGAAGTCAGGGACGAGAGTGAGAAGGATGCTGAATAGTTTATCCGCAAGCCCATGATTACAACACTGACGTTAAGGAATCAGCATTTGGATCAAGAACCAATGTGTCTGACTCTGTAGATTCTGTTGTTGAAGTTGAGAAATTGAAGTTGGAGATGAAGATGCTGGAAACTGCACTCCAGGGGGCTACAAGGCAAGCTCAGGCAATAGTAAATGAAGGAATGAGCCAAAGAGCAGTCCACCAGGCTATGTTCGAATCTGTAGCATCAATGGGAGCTAATCTCCTCCAAATCTCCTCCACATGCACCAGAAAATTTATCACCTCCAGTGGGTAGTGTCTCATCTGGGAGAGTTTGACAAGGCCTAAACTGTTAGAAACAATGACTTGGGTCTGTTTTGGTGAATTTGTCGAAATTCAATTTGGCAGAGAAGGGCAGAGTGTGTGTGACAAGCGCAGGTGGGTATATTGCTTCATGGGTCGTTGAGTTTTCTTCTATCCAAGGGCTACATTGTCCATGGAATTGTTAAAGATCCCAGTGATGGAAATGATGCTCATTTGAAGAAACTTGAGAAAGCATCTGAGAACCTGAAACTCTTTTAAGGCAGACTTGCTGTAGTACAGAACTCTTTATCCTGCCTTTGAAGGATCTGATGGAGTGTTCCATACTGCCAGTCCCGTCCCTCCTACAACTGTAGCGAATCCCGAGGTGAAATTAACGAAGCCTCTTGCAGCAATTCTGATGTGATACATCTGGTGGTGTTCTGGAAGCTTATAATGAGTAAATATGAGATTTGCTAGTTACATGAATTTAACTTAGGGTTATCAGAAGTGAACTTGAAATAAGGTAAGTGGGTGAAGGGACACGTCAGGAGCTTGGTCAGGTTGAGGCATATGTGAACCATATGAGCGGGGTCAGAGAGGTTTTACAATCTGGCAGTAATGTAAGGGTTGTCATCTCATCGGATGTTAGTGGGCACGGCATCTCATACCCACTGACCATCTCTCTGTACCCATACCTAACCATTTCCTATCACTATTTATACCCATTAAATCTTTCACGTCCCCACTCATATTTCCACCATGCCCATACTCATTAGATGCCCACCATAATCCTATTCACATTCATCCCTCTCTCATCAATTCAAACAGAGATTACCTTTGGTTCTTTTCTGAGAGTTACAGATTCTATGGGATGCAATTGGGGCCCGCCATGCAGCATTATTGACGTCAAATTCATAGCTACATGCTGATAGTTTGGATGATAACATGAGCGGCACAACTGTGATAACAGTATTGATTTATGGTCGGGCTATATGTGTTGCTAACTCAGGGAATCCCAGGGCTGTTATAGTAGGAAGAACATGGAAGGAAATTGTGGCTGTTGATTCATCAATTGATCGCCACCATCCATGCAGACTCTTGGAGATGCAGGCCATGGGAGCATCACAGAGACCGACAGTGTGTTGGGCGTGGGTCATTCGAGGTTGTTTTCCAAGCAAATTACACAAGAATATGAGAGTCAAGGATCCATTATCCCTTGATTCATGTATCCAAGAGAATCTTCACTCAAGTGTTTCATAAAACTGGATCGGTCCGCTCAGACATATCGTCTTCACCTCAGTTTAGTTAATGCACTCACTGAAAATGGAAAGTTCCTCTTGGCTGCGCGTGAGTATAGGCGTACTACCCGTACAGTTTCTATCATTTCTCTACATTGCTAATGACATGTCAAAGGGGAGCAGCGCCTATATTGGAAAATTGAGATCAGATTTTCTAAGAGCCAAGTTCACAGTCAGACGATGGTGCTGCCATGCTCACTTTTGAAGCCCTTTCTGAGACACCTGAGTTTGCTAGGAGGTGGGTCCTGTTCTGTAAGAAGTTCAGCATTGAGCCTAAGGCCCCTAGAATGGTACTTTGCTCAGAATGTTGGCTATCTGAAAGACAAAGTGTATCCGGGGTTTGTTAGGGAACGTCTGTGCAATGAAGAGGGAGTATGAAGAGGTCAAAATTGGGATAAATGCATTGGTTTCTCTGAAGGTTCCTAAGGAAGGTTACAGATTGATTTTTGAATGCTAGATTTTCCTCAACTGACTGTTCATCCGCATTCTGCTGGTAGTTCTCTTGGACAGTTAGTAGATTTGCTCGAGAGGGTAAGAGTTTCAAAGACTATGGCAAGGTGTCCTAATCTCAAGAGTTTGAGGTTGAACCGTGCGGTGCCCCTTGATGCACTCCAAAGAATTCTTGCGCATGCACCTCAACTTGTGGACTTAGACACTGGTTCTTATGTTCATGATCCAGATGCTGAGACTGTCAGCAAACTTATAAGTACCTTCCAAAAGTGTAAATCAATCAGGATCATGTCAGGTTTTCTGGAGGTTGCTCCTCTATGCCCGCCAGCTATTTACCCCATTTGCTCAAATCTAACCTCCGTGAACCTGAGTTATGCTCCGGGGATGCATGGAGATGGGTTGATAAAGCTAATCCACCACTATAAGAAACTTCGGTGACTGTGGATATTAGATTGCAATGGTGGACACAGAGAAAGAAGCTTGATCACCATCTTGGCAAATTGCTGAGGGACTCGGAAGATTTATGGTTGGGTCCCTGGGGATACTTGCTTTTGGGGGAATGTTTGGACTGTGAACGCCTGGATTTGATACATAAGAAGCTGGTGCAGGATCTGAAATCTGCTCCTTCACTGTAAGTCTTGGAAATGGCCAGTGTACCCAAAATAGAACCAATGAGAATCAGGCTCAGTTTTGGTTGAAGCGCCAGTAGCAGTTCTTCCTTGGTGTCCTATTCGTGGACTTTTCACTCAAGAGCCTTATCAGGTATGGGAATTGCCATCTCATGGAAATGGTCCTACCTTCAGCCATCAATTAAATCTCCTTCCTCCTCCCTGCAATGCGACTTGTCACTGAGATGATGATACTCTGTGGGGAAGCTGTAGCCACTTATGGTTCTTGCAATAATATTCCTTCACCCTACAGAGGGCAGCCCCAATCAAATGTTGACACATCCGCAGTTGCACATCTTCCAGAAGGACCTGCTAGGAGATCTGCTCTTGTTAAAATATTGCATGCTGCTGTATGGATCCTGACAGCCAGGGGTGGCATGACCTCTCATGCTGCTGATTGTAGCCCGTGGGTGGAGAAAGTGTTGTGTTTCTGGCTGCTTTAACATCCGTGTAAATGACATTGAGAAGGAAGTTGTAGTTGGAGACAAAGTGATCAAAGAAGACGACTGGATTTTACTCAATGAGCCCAAAGAGCCCTCAGACAAGCCACTGGGAAGCTGAGAGCAATGCTTCAGTCAGCAGAGGAACAAGTCAGGAGCTTGAAAAAAAGCAGAGCACATTCCTGAGTCAATTAGCAGCCAAGACAATTCCTAATGGAATCCACTGCTTGTCTACACGTCAGCCAGCCTTACATGCTGATTGTAAGCGCATCAGATGACTGTACTGCCATTTTATAGGATCTCAGCTCCTTGGTTTTTGTCAAGGAGCTTCCTCAGTTCCCGGCATCAATTTCAACCATATAGGTCACCAGAGTGGGGCTGTTAAGGTATGGAAAATGGGTTACTCTCTGTTTGAGGGGAAGATCATCAGAATTTCAGAAAGGAGAAGATGGCGGCTGCAATCACCAACTTCAAGGTGAAATATCATTTACACCTCAGGTCCATGTGCGTGGCCACCTCTAGCATGACCACCTTCTGAGCCATGTGCCACCCCCCCTCAAACTCTTTCCCTTTGATTTCAAAATAATAATTTCCAACCCCGTTTTGAAATGATTTTCCAATTTCTTATTTTTAAATGATTTCAAGTCATCAAATTTTCCATCCTTAGGGTTTTTAGATACCAACATCCCATTTTCAATAAAATTTGGTTGCCATTTTCTTTCCGGCAAGCCACTTTTGTATTTTCTTTATTTTTAAAATGTTTTTAAATAAGCATGAATTAAATTCCGTAATTCCGAATAATGGAATTTATGGAATTAATCCATGCAAAAATAAACGGGCTTTGGTGGGGGCCCAACATCAAATAAATTTTCATCAAAATAAAACTGAATTTGAGTAAAATGCCATGTGTGCTGTTGATGGTTCTTTATCTGTTTAGTGACTCACGGGCTATATTTTATATTCATTAATTGTGCACTAACCTCATTTCTTGATAGCGCATGGTGGCTCATTACTCAGGTACGTACCCACTTTCACTCTAGCCATCTTCTATGCATTGTTCTGTTTCTCATATGTGCGAGCATACTGATTATTCATTGATTTCCTCATCATTGCCACATTAGTTTCATTTTATTAGTAAAGACCCGACTTTAGGGACTTAGAGGGGTGCTACGGTCTTTACCGTACCTTCCCGATAAGTAACCTGACCCCCGAACCCGATCCGGTTTTTCGTAGACCAACCTTTTCCAAAACAAGGAGTCACACTTAGGGTTTTTCTTTCTTATTTTGTTTACCCTTTAAAAATAAAACAAAAATAAGTGGCGACTCCAAGTCATTTTCAAATAATCAATAAAAATCAAATTTTTAAATAAAAATCGAGCTCGCCATCGAGTGGGAAACGCATTGAGCACGAAATGCGGGGTCCACAGATACACTACAACCTCTAATGGGTTATCTAGACCTATGAACTGGCTATGAACAAGTCATCTATTTGGAAAGAACTTATGATTTGGATCTTTCGTGCAATTCTCAATACACCCAAATCACGTACAATGCAAAAAATGCATACAAAAATATTGATAAAATGTAATGCATAAAATAAAGATAGATAAAAGTGAAACTGAAATATTATTAAATAATGAATTCCAAATTTTGTTACATTATGTCATGCTTTTGAGGACTCTATCCTAACACATTATTCTATATTTCCAGTCTTTTACAAACAAAGTGAAATAAACAGTTTTTAAAAAATAAGTAAAAGTTGTTTTTACCAATTTTTGAAAACAAACAAAAAACATAAATAAAATAAAATAAAATAAAAAGTTATAAAAAGCACATAAAATTTAACATGGTATCATTTTTATTTTCTTTTTATGATCCAATATCGAAAATTTTTAAATATGATCTTCCTTTAACTTAAAAATGTTTTTTTGAACTTCTTTTAACTTCTCTAAAAAATTTTATTAAGAAAATAAATTTCAAATTAAAATAAATCTGATAGATAAAATTATTAATTCTTAAAAATAATTTGAAACTTAAAAAACCAATGCAATTAGTATTAGAAAATTATGAAACTAAATAACATTAAAATATCATAGGCCAAAATTTATTTTGAATGACTTGGCTAGTTTCTTTTGTATATATAATATTATTTACTTAATTTTTTTTTACTAGTCAAATTACTTAATGGGTTGGATTTATTAACAAGTTTAATTTTTAAAAATAACTTGAAAATCAAATCATGATCCAATTAATACCAAAATTTATGAAATTTTTTTTAGAAGTAAATTAAAAAAAATGAAGGGAAAATGTAAGAAAAAGAAAATAAAAATGAAAAATATGAGAAAAGAAAAAGTAAAGAAAAAAATAAATTTAAAACTAATAAATTGTTTTTATTTGTTACTTCGTATTTTAACTCATATAAAATTTAAATAAGTTAATAATGTATAAGTTTCTAACTAGTTCTAATTATATTTTATTTTATGTGATATTTTTTATAGTATAACAAAATATGAAAAAAATCATTTTCTTTAATAATTTTTTTCTTTTCTTAGTAATATGATTCTTGAATCTTTATTTAAAAATATGGTCAAAAGTATCATGTTAAATCTTTCCAAAATAATCCCAGTATCTCTAAGACTATATTATTTAAGGTGCAGAATATTTCAAAAGGATGCTGTAGAAGACAAAAGGAATTTGTTGAAAGTGATTTATTGTAATTAATGTCTTATTATTTAAGAATATGGATAAAACAAAATTTGCGGAAAGAAATTTACCCATTAAGATGAATGATTGGGAACCCACTTTTACCCAAACTTGTACACATGGATATGTGAGAGACTTCCCTTGCGGAACAATGAGGCAAATTCAGGTCATGCAAGCGCTTGTTTAACAAAATTCTTCAAAACGCTGCTTAAAATTATAAGAATTGTTTTAAAAAATTGTTTCATTTGTTTTTGGCAATAAAATATAATTTGGAAACTAAAATTCTTTATTATTTTTGAAAACACATTCATATTTTTAGGAATAAAGTTCTTAATGTTGTAAATGAAAGGGTAGTGAATGACCACATTGATGGTCATTATGAACTCCATTTACTCATCTTTAAGATGAGTAATGGGAGTTCATATTATGAAGCCTATAAAAGGCTTCTTACCCTCCCATGTAAAAGCATCCCGAGAAAGAAAGCTCTTCCTCTCATTCTCTCTCTCTCTCTCTTTCTTTCACTTTCTCAATTCTCTTCTTTGATTCCTTCTTCCATATTATATATCAAAGTAAGATATATTTTATCTCTACTACTTTGATTTGCATTATATTTGTCTTTATTTTACAACACGTTATCAGCACGAATTGCTCTGAAGGTAATTCTCGTATCTTAAACTTGAAGTTATTTATATAAAATAAAATTTTACATATTTATATTATTGTTGATTTGTTTTGTTACATATTGTTAAAAGTTATAAACAAATTATTTGATTTTGTTTATAATCAAAGTTATACCAATGCTATCAAGTTATTATAATTGATTTTAATAATATTGTTTTGTCATATATATGAAGTTATTTGACAATGTCGAATATCACAAAACTCGAATTTGTGGCACTTGACATTTCGAGAAAGAACTATCTATCTTGGATCCTTGATGCTGAATTACATCTTGATGCAATGAACCTTAGAGCTACGATCAAACAAGGAAATCAAGCATCCCTGCAGGATCGCGCAAAAGCATTGATTTTCCTTCGCCATCACCTCCATGAAGGTTTAAAAAATGAGTATCTTACGGTAAAGGACCCATTTACTCTATGGAGTAATTTAAAAGAAAGATATGACCACCAGAAAACTGTGATTCTCCCAAAAGCTCGATATGATTGGATGCACCTAAGGTTGCAAGATTTTAAAACTGTTAGTGAATACAACTCTGCACTTTTCAAAATCAGCTCTCAATTAAAGCTGTGTGGAGAAAAAATCACAGAGGAAGACATGTTAGAGAAAACTTTTACTACGTTTCATGCCTCGAATGTGCTCCTGCAGCAGCAATATCGAGAGCGTAGATTTACAAAATATTCTGAATTAATATCATGTCTTCTTGTTGCTGAACAAAATAATGAGCTTTTGATGAGAAATCACCAGTCTCGTCCAACTGGATCTGAACCATTCCCTGAAGTGAATGCAATATCGTCCCAAACTTGTGGACGTGGACGAGGACGAGGACGTGGTCGTGGTCGTGGAAGAAATCCCCAAAACCATGGTTCTTATAGTAATAATTCTTAGAAAATGAAAGCCTCATTGCACCACCAGAAGTGGAACAATACTGAGACAATACAAGAAAATGGGAAGCGTATACAAGATAAACCTCCTAAGAACCATGAGAATAATTGTTATAGATGTGGTATGAAGGGGCATTGGTCGCGTACCTGTCGTACGCCCAAACATTTGGTCGACCTTTACCAAGCATCAATAAAAGCTAAAGGAAAAGAGATAGAGATGAACTTTACCGATGGTGATGGATTGGACCTAACCTACTATGACATTGATTTCTTTGGAGGTCCCAATGAAAAAATATACCATTTGATAAATGATGAAAAAATTAACATTGATTGATGTTACTTTATATATAAAATAATATATTATTATGTCTTATATTTACATCTGATTTACTTTGTTATTTACATTATGCCCTATTTTTTTGTTATATCTGAAATCCATGTGTTATTTGGTCTCAAGATGAATAAGGATGATGTATGTCTCGCGGACTGTGCGACCACACATACAATTCTTCGAGATAAAAGATATTTCCTCGAATTGACATTAATAAAAGCTAATGTAAGTACCATATCTGGTACTACAAACTTAGTTGAAGGCTCTGGAAGAGCAAACATAACGTTGCCAAATGGAACTAGATTCCATATAAATGACGCGTTATATTCTAGCAAATCCAGAAGAAATTTGCTCAGTTTTAAAGATATTCGCAGAAATGGATATCATATTGAAATTATGAATGAAGATAATGTAGAATATCTTTACATTACTTCCATTATATCTGGCCAGAAGCTTATAATGGAAAAACTCCCGGCTTTTTCCTCTGGGTTGTATCATACAACTATAAAGCCTATTGAATCATATGTTGTCATGAACCAGAAGTTCAACGACCCAAAAGTTTTTGTCCTTTGGCATGACAGGCTAGGTCACCCAGGGTCTTCAATGATGCGTCGAATAATCGAACACTCACATGGGCATCCACTAAAGAACCAGAAGATTCTTTCGCCCAATGAATACTCATGTGCTGCCTGCTCACAAGGTAAATTGATAATCAGACCATCTTTTACTAAAGTCATATCTGAGTCACCAATCTTTTTAGAAAGAATACATGGGGACATATGTGGGCCTATCCATCCACCATGTGGACCATTCCGTTATTTTATGATCTTAATAGATGCTTCTACTAGATGGTCACATGTTTGTCTCCTTTCTACACGTAACATAGCTTTTGCTAGACTCCTTGCACAAATAATCAGATTACGAGCACAATTTCCAGATTATCCAATTAAGACAATACGTCTTGATAATGCTGGCGAATTTACTTCTCAAACATTCATTGACTATTGCATGTCAGTAGGGATAAATATTGAGCATCCTGTTGCTCATACTCATACCCAGAATGGTTTAGCAGAATCCTTCATCAAACGTCTCCAATTAATAGCTCGACCATTACTAATGAAAACCAAATTACCTACTTCCGCCTGGGGACATGCTATTATGCATGCTGCAGCTTTAGTCCGTATTCGACCTACAACTTACCATGAATACTCCCCTTCACAACTTGTGCTTGGAAAACAACCAAATATCTCTCACTTACGAATCTTTGGTTGTGCAGTATATGTACCAATTGCACCTACACAACGCACTAAAATGGGTCCCCAACGAAGACTTGGGGTTTATGTAGGTTTTGATTCTCCATCTATCATAAGATATCTTGAACCTTTGACAGGCGATGTTTTTACAGCCCGCTTTGCGGATTGTCATTTTAATGAGAGTGTTTTCCCATCATTAGGGAGAGAAAAGTCGATTCCTGAAGAACAACGAGAAATTAGTTGGAAGACATCTACTATGACCCATCTTGATCCTCGTACAAATCAATGTGAACTAGAAGTTCAAAGGATCATTCATTTGCAAAATCTTGCAAATCAATTACCAGATGCATTCATTGATACAAAGAAAGTGACAAAGTCACATATCCCGGCTGCAAATACTCCAGCACGGATTGATGTCCCTGTAGGACAGTTAACAAATGAATCTAAGATACGCCTGAAGCGTGGTAGACCTGTAGGCTCAAAGGATGTAACTCCCCGGAAGAGGAGAACCCAAGAAAAACTTGGCACTCTAGAAGAGACCATCAAAATGACTGATCAGTTTAAAATTGATAAATCTATAGCCCTAGAAGAGGCACAAATAATGCAGAAAGCCCCTGAAGAGGCACAAATTGAACAAGAAGCCCCCGAAGAGGCACATATTGAACAAGAAACCCCTGAAGATCCACATATTGAACGAGAAGCCCCTGAAGAGGCACAAGTACCTGAAAATTGTGAGATCTCAGTAAGTTATGTACAAACGGGAGAAAAATGGGATCGAAATAATATTGTTATTAACAATATTTTTGCTTTCCAAGTGGCCTCTGATATCATAAGAAATGATGAAGATCCCGAACCACGAGATGTGGAAGAATGTCGACATGGAAATGATTGGCCAAAATGGAAAGAAGCTATACAGGCAGAATTAAACTCATTAACAAAACGAGAAGTTTTTGGACCTGTAGTCCAAACACCTGAAGATGTAAAGCCTGTTGGGTACAAATGGGTATTTGTACGAAAGCGCAATGAGAATAATGAGATCATAAGATATAAAGCGCGATTAGTAGCACAAGGTTTCTCGCAGAGACCTGGCATTGACTACGAGGAAACATATTCTCCCGTCATGGACGCAATCACATTTCGTTTCTTAATTAGTTTGGCAGTCTCAGAAGGACTGGATATGCGTCCTGGCATTGACTACGAGGAAACATATTCTCCCGTCATGGACGCAATCACATTTCGTTTCTTAATTAGTTTGGCAGTCTCAGAAGGACTGGATATGCGTCTCATGGATGTTATTACAGCATATTTATACGGATCCATGGATAATGATATATACATGAAAATCCCCGAAGGATTTAAATTGCCTGATGCAAATAATACAAATCCTCGTAGCATGTACTCAATCAAGTTACAACAATCCTTGTATGGATTAAAGCAATCTGAACGCATGTGGTACAATCGCCTTAGCGAATACTTGCTAAAAGAAGGGTATGTGAATAACCCTATATGCCCATGCATCTTCATTAAGAAATCAGAAACCGGATTTGCAATTATTGCAGTGTATGTTGATGACTTAAATCTTGTTGGAACTCCTGAAGAGCTCATAAGAACAACAAATTACTTGAAAAAAGAATTTGAGATGAAAGATCTTGGAAAAACAAAATTTTGTCTCGGCCTGCAGATCGAGCATTTCCCAAATGGAGTTTTAGTACATCAATCAACATACATTAAGAAAGTTTTGAAGCGTTTTTATATGGATAAAGCGCATCCTTTAAGTTCTCCAATGGTTGTCCGATCACTTGATGTGAAAAAGGACCCATTTCGTCCTTGCGAAAAGGATGAAGAGTTACTTGGTCCTGAAGTACCATATCTTAGTGCTATTGGTGCACTTATGTATCTTGCCAATTGTACACGTCCAGACATTGCTTTTTCTGTCAATTTATTAGCAAGATACAGTTCCGCTCCAACTCGAAGACATTGGAATGGTATCAAACATATATTGCGTTATCTTCGCGGAACTACTGATATGGGTTTATTTTACTCAAGGGAATCAAAGCAACAATTGCTTGGATATGCAGATGCAGGATATCTTTCAGATCCACATAAAGGCAGGTCACAAACAGGGTATGTGTTTAATTGCAATGGTACTGCTATTTCATGGAGATCTGTCAAACAAACAATGGTAGCCACATCATCAAATCATTCAGAAATACTGGCAATTCATGAAGCAAGTCGTGAATGTATATGGCTAAGATCTATGATCCAGCATATTCGGGAATCATGTGGACTCTCCTCTATCAAAGGTGACCCGACAACATTATTTGAAGATAATGCTGCATGCATTGCACAAATAACAGGGGGTTATATTAAAGGAGATAGAACTAAACACATTTCACCAAAATTCTTTTATACACATGAACTCCAGAAGAGTGGTGAAATTGATGTGCAACAAATACACTCAAGTGATAATCTAGCAGATTTATTCACAAAATCATTGCCAACCTCAACATTCAAGAAGTTAATACACAGGATTGGAATGCGTCAACTCAAGGATATCGACATGAGGGGGAGTATGCTTGTAAAAGGGTGTTAGAGTACTGTACTCTTTTTTCCTTCGTCCAGGTTTTGTCCTACTGGGTTTTACTGGCAAGGTTTTTAACGAGACAGTCCTAATATACCAAGAAAAGAATATTGTACTCTTTTTCCTTCGCTAGGTTTTTCCTATAGGGTTTTTTACTAGCAAGGTTTTAATGAGGCATATTCTTTTAATATGGTGGTCATCCAAGGGGGAGTGTTGTAAATGAAAGGGTAGTGAATGACCACATTGATGGTCATTATGAACTCCATTTACTCATCTTTAAGATGAGTAATGGGAGTTCATATTATGAAGCCTATAAAAGGCTTCTTACCCTCCCATGTAAAAGCATCCCGAGAAAGAAAGCTCTTTCTCTCATTCTCTCTCTCCCTCTCTCTTTCTTTCACTTTCTCAATTCTCTTCTTTGATTCCTTCTTCCATATTATATATCAAAGTAAGATATATTTTATCTCTACTACTTTGATTTGCATTATATTTGTCTTTATTTTACAACACTTAAAGAATACTTTTAAATTTTTTAAAATTTGATGTAGTAATTAAATAATTTTTAAAAATCACTGCGTATTTAAAAAAAAAGTTTTTTATTATCTTATATAAGATTTATTGCTATTTTGATATTTAAAAAAAAAAAACCAAAAATGTAACTGTGTGATATCTTAATTTTAGCTTATTAACTAACAGATTGCAAAGTTGAATACTTCTCATTAATGAAACAACATATAAATACATATCCAAGAGTGGTTGAAGATCCTACAAACTAGGAAGGTTACAAACTGAATCCTATATCTATGGATGATGGATAAATACAATTAAATACATAGATATATACAATTAAATACATTTGAATAAGCTAATATGAAAGACTAAGTCAAGCTGAGATGAATGACTAAGTCAAGCAACTGATTATCTCTATTATGCCCCCTCAAGATGGAGCTCGGGAGAGAAGTCCAATCTTGTGTTTAAGTTGAAGAAAACATTGTCGTGGAAGTTGCTTGGTAAGAGCATCTGCAAGCTGATCTTCAGAGGAGACATGGGCTACACGAAGAGCTTCATTTTGAACTTGATCTCTGATAAAATGAAAGCCTATTGCAACATGCTTCATACGAGAATGAAAAATTGGATTGGAACAGAGTTGAGTGGCCTCTATATTATCACAGTAAATGACAGGGCAGGAGGGAAGCGAAATACCAAGATCAGTCAAGAGTTAACAAATGAAATTAAGTTCAGTAGCTATATTTGCAACTGAGCGATACTCCGCCTCAGTGGAGGATCTAGCAACAATCCATTGCTTTTTAGAACTCCAGGAGATCGGATTTTTACCAAGATAAATAACGTAAGCACCGGTTGAGCAAAAAGTGTCCTTGTCTTCTGCCCAATCAGCATCAGAAAAGGCTTGGAGACTGAGAGAGGTATCTGAGAACGCATGCAAGTTGAGAGTAGAGTCTTCGTAGAGTTGTAAACCATCATCAACGGTGCCAACAAGATAACGTAGTAGGCGTTTGACAAAGAACCAATGTGCAGTTGTTGGGCAGTGCATATATTGGGACAATTTGTTGACAACAAAGGCGATATCTGGTCTTGTTATGAGCAAATACTAGAGGCTCCCAACTACCTGGTGATACTCAGTGGGATCAAACAGAGAAGAATCTGAGTTTAACATGAGAGTCGGACTAGTTGGGATGGGAGTAGGAACAGTCATGGCATCTTGCATCTTGGTTTGAGTGTGAGTTTAACATGAGAGTCAGACTAGTTGGGATGGGAGTAGGAACAGTCTTGGCATCTTGCATCTTGGTTTGAGTGAGGAGATCTAGAATATATCGCCTTTGTGAGAGTAACAAGCCATGTTTGTTTGGGACAACTTCCACACCCAAAAAGTAAGTTAGTAAACCAAGGTCTTTGATGGAAAATCGCTGAGCAAGGATGGCAATGAAGTGATTAACTTTGGTATCATTATCGCCTGTAGAATTAAATCATCAACATAAACAAGGAGATACATAGTGTGGCCATCAGCATGAAAGACAAAGAGTGATATATCAGCATATGAATTCTGAAAGCCAAACTGTAGAAGAAAGTTTCTAAGTTCATGGTACCAAGCCCGAGGGGCTTGTTTCAGGCCATATATTGCTTTGTTGAGTTTGCAGACATAAGAGGGGTTGTCATTATCAACAAATCCCGATGGTTGTGACATGTATACATTCTCTGATAGATGTCCTTGAAGAAAGGCATTGTTAACATCAAGTTGCCATAAGGACCAGCCACGACTGACGGCGATACTAAGAACAATGCGGACAGTAGTTAGTTTTACAACGGGACTGAATGTGTCGTGTTAGTCTATTCCAGGACGTTGGTGGAACCATTTTGCCACCAATCGGGCCTTGAACCTGTCAATAGAGCCATCAGATTTGCGTTTAGTTCTAAAAATCCACTTGCAACCAACCAGATTTTGACTGCTATCCGGTGGAACTAGAGCCCATGTGCCATTCTTTACTAAAACATCATACTCTTCAAACATGGCTTGACGTCATTTATGATCTTTGAGAGCTTGGGTCAAGGTGGTTGGTTTATGATCATCACTTTTGGTTAATTGAGTGTGAAGATTCAGTTTGGTGATGGGTTTGCAAATATTGTTTTTGGATCTAGTAGTCATGGGGTGGGTGGGTTGTGGCTGAGGCTTAGGTGGGCTTATATGTGGTGATGGGTGTTGGGGATTGTGGGGATGTGAAGGTTCACGTGATGGTAATGGAGGTGATGTGGCAGGCAAGTCTGGTGGTGGTGAAGCGGCATTGGGGGATTGATGTTGAGTGTCCATAGCAGATGACGGATTGAGTGGTGGTACCAAAGGCAAGTTGGGAATGTGAAGGGGTGGTGGAAGCCAAGTAGCAATGGAATCTGATGGAGGACAAGAGGAAGGAGCAGAGAGATGACGGAAGGGAAAGACAGACTCAACAAATTTAACATGCCTAGAGACATATATTTTAGACGTGGATGGATCAAGGTAGTAGTAGGCACTCTGAGTTAAAGAGTATCCAAGGAAGACATATGGTTTGGATCGAGTGTGGAGTTTGTGGGTAGTATATGGTCTAAGCCAGGGATAGCATAAACAACCAAAAATTTTGAGTTTTGAGTAATTAGGAGCTGTTGTAAAAATTTTTTCATAAGGAGAGGAAATGTTCAATTTGGGTGTTGGCATGCGATTTATTAGGTAAACTGTTGTGGCTAGGGCATAAGGCCAATAACTTAAAGGAAAAGATGCATGAGAGAGTAAGGCTAGTCCAGTTTCTACAATATGAAGATGTCTACGTTCAGAAAATCCATTGTGTTCAGGTGTGTGAGGTGGTGTAGTGAGATGAGAAATACCATTTGTTGAAAGAAAATGGGCAAGGGTAATATATTCACGACCATTGTCCGAATAAAGTGTTTTGATGGTTTTATCAAAGTGTTTCTCAACAATTGCTTTAAATCGAATAAAAATATCTTTGACTTCTGACTTTTGTTTAAGAGAATAAAACCAAATATATTGGGTGAAGTGATCCACAAAAATGACATAATATTTGAATCCATTATTTGATATAATTGGAAATGTCCAAATATCAGAAAAGATAGTTTCAAGGGGTTGAGAAGAGACAATGGTGGATTTAGAAAATGACAATTTGTGGCTTTTATTACTCAAACAAGCATTACATGGAAAATTATTGGATAATGAAGAAGAGAAATCGAGTTTATTTTTGGAAACAATTTGTTTCAGAATTTTGAAAGCTGGGTGTCCTAATCTTTGATGCCACTCGGATAAAGTTGTTTTGAGGCTGGAAAATGCAAGCAAGGGTGGAGATACCGGCCACTCATAGACGCCATCTTTAGTGTTACCCTTCAAAAGTGTTGTCCCCGTTTGAATGTCCTTTACAAGGAAAGCAGTTGGTAAGAATTCAACGGAGACATTATTTGAGGTACAAAATTGAGAAATGGAAATGAGATTCTTTTTCATAGTAGGAACATAGAGAACATTGTTCAATTTAAAAGTGTTATGAGTTGTGTGGAGAGAGGAAGAACAGGTATGAGTAATGGAGAGACTCGAGCCATCACCAATCATAATGTCATCCGAGCCATTGTATGGAGTATGCATGGAGAGATTATGTAGATCAGTTGAGATGCGCCACTGTCGAGGAGCCAAGATGTGTAGCTGGGAGTGTTGGAGGCATAATGGGCCCTTGGTTGCCATGGGGTGGCAGAGGGATTGTTCGAAGCAGGAGAAGGACTGTTGGATGTGTTGACTGGGACTAGCCGAAAAGAGGGACACCGTTTTGCTGTATGTCCTTGTATCCTGCAGATTTGGCAATAACCTAAGTATGACCGAAATGGGCGATTACCTTGAGGTGTGAGTTGGCCGCTGGTTTGTGTAGCAGGATACCTGTGTTGGTGGCTGTTGGAGGGGCACCATGTATGATTGGTGGTGCCTGAAGGTGCAGGTGAGCGCTTAGGTGTTGGGTTCCTGCTCGTGGGATTAGCAGTGGCAGGAAACTGAAGAGGGTCTGGTTTGGGGGTGATCACCGAAGCTTCAAAATTGAGCAACTTTTCATGTAGTTCTTCAAAGGGTATAGGCATGTCTCTGGTTTGGACAGCACGTGTGAGTTCTCTGTATTCATCACCAAGGCCATCAAGTATCTTGTTAGTGAGATCTTCTGCATAGAGTGGGGCTCCAAGAAGGGCAAGCTCATCAGCCTTTGCCTTGATGGATTGCAAAAATGAAGTGACATTGTCAGAGCCTTTGGTGATTAGCTTGAGTTGGCTTTGGGCCTGTTTGATGCGGCCACGAGAAGGCTTAGCGTAGGTGGTGGCCAGGATTGTCCATGCTTCACGGGCTGTCTTGGCTTGTGCAATAAATGGTATGATGGTGTGGGAGACGAAGCCAATGATTGCATTCAAGATCAATTGGTCATGTCGGATCCAAAGGGTACGAGCAGGGTTGGATCTGGTTGTGTCATTGTGTGTGAGAGTGGCTGAAGGACATGTCTTGGAGCCATCTATATATCCTAAGAGGTCATAGCCAATGAAGAGGGTGTGGAATTGTAGTTTCCAGGAGAGGTAGTTGGTGGATGTGAGTTTTAGAGGGGTTTGGGCAGCAACATTAATGCTGATAAGGGTGTTGTGGGAATCATTTGTGGTGAGAATTGTTGAGGTCTCGCGTCCCTGGTGATCCACGTAGTTGCCAAATGGATGAACGCACGATCTCAACCAATATAGGTTCTTGACTCAATCGTTCCTGCAAAAGGCGTCCGGACAGGGTGTCCGGACACACCCTCCAATGGTTTTGTCAGCCATGGAAAGAGAGATAAATCATTTGGCTTTTTACTAGGTACCGCAAGCTTACCTTCCTCTTTGTGCGAAGGTTCATATATATAGCATCAGAACTTCTCTCTCCTCCATAAATGATGGAAGGCTTTTTGGTTTACCATGATGCCACTAGGTGGTGGCAGGGACATCCTCACCCTACGGGCGGCTGTCAGAGATCGTGGGAGGCGCCGTGACTGTCAGAGATCGTGGGAAGTGACTTGTCGTCACTTCTGTCTTTTCACTCTGCAGGCGTCGGAATGTGGATTGTGATAGGATGTCAGAATGACGTAGTAAGGCATGCTTACTTTGGTCGATGATCCGGACAAACATATCCGGATAGGATATGAAGGCCGCCGGATGGGATATGGCGGCGGTCCGGATGTGATGTTTTGCGAGTGCCGTGTGCTTCTATCTCAGGGAGTCCGGATAGGAGTTTCCGCGCCACGTGTCCTCTTGGGGGAATCCGGATGGAACTGATCCGGATGGAACTGTGTGCCACGTGTCGTCAGGGGGAGGGATCCCTACAAGAATGGAGGGGGAAGAGGTAGCCATGGCTTTTCGAGATTGAAGAGATGAGGAGTTTTGGGAGAAAATTGGAATTTGTTACCTTTGGTTTTGCTCTGATACTTGCAAAGCTGAATACTTCTCATTAATGAAACAACGTATAAATACATATCCAAGAGTGGTTGAAGATCCTACAAACTAGGAAGGTTACAAACTGAATCCTATATCTATGGATAGATAAATACAATTAAATACATAGATATATACAATTAAATACATTTGAATAAGCTAATATGAAAGACTAAGTCAAGCTGAGATTAATGACTAAGTCAAGCAACTGATTATCTCTATTATTAACTACATATAAAATTAAAAGTATTTTGAACTTGTTACAGACTACGATGCTTTTTTATTGATAAGAAGTGACTAAAATTGATCTTCATGTCAACAATTGGAAGCCTTCACCATGCTGTAATTGCTTTAATGATTTTGCTTTGGATTGTGTTTCTTGTGGGATGACGCCATAGAAAAGTAAACAAACAAATCAATAGGAAAAGCTATAAATATAATTCAGAAATTAAGGGGAAAAAAAAAATACTGTTGAAGGTGCAGTAGAATAGAAAGGAGTATGATGATGATTTGCAAAAACTCACCCAATAGAGAATCCTGTATGCATGGAGTAAATTTATTCACATCATACAATCAAATATTAATCCTTCACAACCTATTCAATTGCAGAAATTTGAGAGGAAAAGACCACTCTCACATAAATTATGACACAAACAAAATCTAGTAAAAGTAGAAGAAAAGTGAAAAAAATGATCTCCAGTTTTCTTTCCAAGTCCAGCAACAGAAGTAGTGTCCAGCCTTAAGATGGGTATGTGTGGCATTGATCGGGAGAAGATAAGACCGAAATCATAGTCATGTTCTCTCTCCTTCTAACCCCTTCAATAAATTCATGGGACATAGAGATGAGCTTCAGTTGCTCTAGATTTCTCGACAACCCTTGAGGAAGGCTTCTCATTCGAGGACACTCTTTAACTTTTAAGTCCAGGCATTGCTCCTTCCTCCACAGTCAAATCTTTTAGTACCATCAACCAACACTTGGTCATTGGTGGAAGAGTGTGGCAGATTTTGGAGAAGGATGGAAACACCCACACATCTCTACATAAGAGATGGAAGACATGGAAAAGGAGTGAAGTATTTTAGAGAGTTTTAAAAAGTTTCAGGAACATCATGTAAATACTTGTATATAACTTTCGTCTAGGAGTGTCTAAAGAATTTTTCATTTGCAAGGAACCTAGCTCCAAGGTTCCATAGAGTTCCTAAGGTGCCTATAAATTGGTAAAAACCTCATTTGGTTACGACACCAAATAAGCAAGAGCTTCCAAGCATTATATAGCATTCCTTGTACAATAAAGCTTCCTTTCCCTACAATTTTCATTTTAGCTTCCAGGTCATATGTCTAACTTAGCCGAACTAGTTAAGTATGAGGGGAAGACTAATTTAACAACGTATCTTGTGTTGTCTAAATGCCATATGTCAGCTTAGAAAAAACCTAAGTATGTGACAATACACATACATCTCTCATATGACCCACAACCTCAAT
The DNA here is from genome assembly GCF_004353265.1 of Vitis riparia. Classification (NCBI taxonomy): domain Eukaryota; kingdom Viridiplantae; phylum Streptophyta; class Magnoliopsida; order Vitales; family Vitaceae; genus Vitis; species Vitis riparia. Next base: position 18,897,990 of record NC_048437.1, read on the forward strand.
CAATCAAATCCGCAACTCCTACTTGCTTGCCAGAGCAAGAGCTGTATCCATTCAAGATGGTTACACAGCAGCTTGAGCTGCAAGCCCATCTCTCCAAATTGAGAAGCTTCGGGAATAGCTAAGTTGGCCAACTTATTCAGTAAAAACGAGATTGAGCTATCAGCCATTTTTTCTTCTTCTTCGCATTCGTGCAACTCTTCTGCTTGCTTCCGACCTTTTAATAGGATAAAAAGGCTGGAAGTTTCTAATTTTGCATTGCCCTTCCGTTGTCCAAATATAGAAGCTTCTTCCAATACCCTGCTGCTACTTGGAAAGTTCCCAAAAACAGTAGTTTATTTAGTTTCTTAAATTCAATCAATGGGATAATTTAGTAATTATTTGGAATCTTGGAAAGTTTCCATATTTTTTTAGTAGAAGATTTTATATTCTTATTATTAGAAATTTTTATTTTGTTAAATATGAGTATCTTGTTTGCATAAGATACTCATATTTAACAAGTGCTTAACTAATAAATACATTACATAAATATTTTTAATTTATAAAAAAAAAATTATGACTTGACTCGTTATTTTTCTTATGCAGCTAGCCACTAAAAGAGAGGTCATGGTTAAGTATGTGGACTGAACCAAATTGGGCTTCAATAATCAGGCCAGGTCCAACTCGAACACTACAACAGGGTCTACGAGCTGGGCTTGGCATTCCAGTCTATAAATAGGCCCAACTGGTACCATTCAGAGTGGGTGCTATAGATGCAAGTTAAGCGGTCGCCCAACTTAGCAAGGACTTGTCATGGAAAAAATTATTTTTAACATTTTTAGTTTTTACTTTGTTTGAATTTTTTTTCAATGCAAACTTAATTTGAATTGAGCTTAAGTCAAAGTTTAGGTAATCCAAACCTAACTTGAATCCGATTTAACTTTTTTATAATATTTATAATTTATATTATTTTATATAATAATATTTAATTTATGTCATTTGAAAATTTTTAAAGAAAAAATATCAAATTATATATAAACTACTTCATCTTTTAGAAAGATATATAAATATATTTTAATTATTTATTATTTAAATTTTGATATATATATATATATATATATATATATATATATATCTAAAATAAAATAAAAAGGCTTTTTAAAAAATATTGTAGGGGAGTTTAAGAATGGCCAACCTTGCCCAACTTGATTTTGACATCTATAACCCTATCAACCTAATTTTGAAAATATGATATTGGGTTGTGTACATGGGACTCAAGATTGGATTGTGTTTAGTTTACTCAAATATTTTTTGAATTCAGGTTGAATTCAAATGTACCACAAACCTAACCCCAATCCCACCCAAGTGGCAACCCTAGTAAGCCAATACTTTTTTTTTTTTTTTCAAATTTTCCAAAATAACTTATTTGAAGGAAAGCAAACATAAACCCAAATTTAGTGGTATTTTCAATGATACATTATAATTAAGAAGTTGAAATTGGGAACACTAATAATCATTTTAGTATCAATAATGAAATCATGAACAAAAATGACAAGTAATTACATATAATTCAAAAGAGAAAAGATTTTGATGAAAGTTATTTCATAATTAATAGATTTTGATGAAGACTTGGAACATATATATAACACATTAGAAATAAAATTATGCGATTTATCCTTGAGTCTAATGGAAATCTTACCTCTACCATTAATTGGTATCATTGTGTTATTCCAAAATTTTACCTTTGCACCAAAAGTCTCATCCAATTTGAAAAACAGTTTTTTCCTACCACATATGATTACTATAGCTTGTATCCAAAAACCATATATTTTTGTTTTCATCCTTTCTAGTATTACAAGGCTAATAACAAGGTTTTTGAATTTTCACCTTTACCCTCTATAGCCTAAAAACTCCTCTTATTGTGTCTCCTTGCCTTACATTTTGACTTGTAATGACCACATATTTTATTGTCATAACATTGGATATGAGATTTATTATTTTTTTGAGTTAAAATATTACTTATTCCTCCTTTTGGGTCTGACCTGAAATCCTTTGTCCTTTGTTTTGCCAATCCTAACCTTTCTTACTTGATTCAAAATTATTTTAAGACTCATCTTTTTCTTTTCCAAGACTTACTTGGCTTTGTAGTGCTTCTTTCGCCTCAACCTGAGGCCTTTCATCTAAGTGTTGTTCATAAGCTTGTAAGGAACCCATTAATTAATCCAATGTCATGCTACTAAGATCTTTTGATTCTTCAATTATTGTTACCTTGTACTCAAATAGTATGTTAAGGTTCAAAGAATTTTCTCCATAACTTGGAGATCTGAAACAATTTCGTCATTAGATTTCATTTTATTAACAAGAGCTAATGTTCGCGAAAGTAGTCAAAGACTCTTTTTGTTTTATCCATCTAAAGAAGTTCAAATTGTCTTCTCAAAGTTTGTAATTGTACCTTTTGCACCTTCTCTACCCCTTTCTTTGTAAGTGTTCATAAGGATGTCCCATGCAAAAGTGCTTATTTTACCTCAACTTGAGAGACCTTTCATCTAAGCGTAGTTCATAAGCTTGTAAGGAACCTATTAATTCATCCAATGTCATGGTACTAAGATCTTTCAATCTTCGATTATTGTTACCTTGTACTTGAATTGTATGGTTAAGATTCGAAGAATTTTCTCCATAATTTGGAGATCTTAAACATTTTCATCATTAGATTTCATCTTATTAACAAGAGCTAATGTTCGCAAAAGTAGTCAAAGACTCTTTCTATTTTATCTATCTAAAGAAACTCAAATTATCTTCTCAAAGTTTGTAATTGTACCTTATGCACCTTCTCCACCCCTTTGTAGGTGTTCATAAGGATGTCACATGCACCTTTTGTCGTACTTACATTTGCAATCTTCTCAAAAATAAGGATAAAAATATTGGTTTTAATGGATATATCGATAACTCGATTTTACAAATATATCAATAAATATTGAAAAATATTAGTGAATATTTTGACATAAAATATTGGTAAGAGAAAATTAATTAAAACTCATGGAATATTGAAAAAAAAAACTATAAAACATAATAAAATAAACAATAATATACTTATTAAAGTTATTTTTATTGTAAAACTTAAAAACTCAAAAATATAAAAAGAAAATATATCAATAAAAATTTTGAAAAAATTATAAAAAAAATTATCAAAATTTGTAAAATATCAATAAAAACTCACACACACACATATAATGAAGTTATTTTATTAAAAAAAAATTGATATAGATTTAATGTAGTTAATGATATTCGATAATATACACAATTAAAATATATTTAATATCAACATTATGATTTATTTAATATTCAATATATATTAAAAAATTATTATGATAATTTTTATAGTTTGGATAATTTTTAAATGGAATATGAAAATAAAATAATTAAAATTAATTTATTATTTTATTTTTGAGTGCAAATATATTTTATTTATAAATGTGGCATTTAACAAAAAGCAAAGCTAGCTTAGTTGGTCATTTAGTCATTCATGCGTGCTAGAAACCTAGGTTTGAGTCTAAGCGTTGTTTGCCAAATTATCCTTTTACACTTGTATGAGTTGAACTTGATTTGTCGATGCCACGAATCCTTGATTTACTACTCCCCAAATATCTTGATACCCAAATAATAATTGAATCTTCCAAAATCTAAAATTATTTTTCCCATCAAACTTTGGAAACCCCATACAACTCCCCACATACCCTGATACTCAAATAATAATTGAATCTTCCAAAATTCAAAATTATTTTTTCCATTAAACTTTGGAAATTGGGGTTGGATCGTATTATTATTGGTTGGTTGCATCTTTAATCACAAGACTTTGATACCAAATGTGAGCAACCAAAACATAATCTTTCCAACACAAGAAAAATAGGATAAAAAACAGTGAAAAAGATGATAAATAATTATGTAGAATTTTCTTCACATAACTTTCTATTAATTTTGATAGGAACAATTATAGAAACTTGATTCTAATAAAAAAACTGAACTCCTCCAAATCCTAAAAAGAATCAAACTCAAATTAATAATTTTAATATTTAATTAGCATTCCTACATGGGGTTTCGTATGCTAATGGAAGTGACTGAAACAATCTGACTGAAGTTCTTATTCAACCACTAAAGGAGAAAATAAGAACAAAAATCAAAGTGGAAATGGCTGTATCCCTTTCTTTTCTTTTCTTTTTTTTTCTCTCCTTTATTCTCAAGGCATTGCTTACTTCATTCCTATATTATTCTTTTCGGCAAGGTGTCCTCTCCAATTTAGGAGTAGCTATAAAACAAATAGGAAGTGACACCAACCGGGCCAACACAATTTCAAAAGTAAAATCAAGAATTTCTTTGAAATGTTTACTGGTTAATATCATTAAACTGGTTAATAATGATTGTAAAATAGGAATGAAATCTATTTATTTTAGTTAACATAATTTATTTTACTGTAATGGAAGGTGATGAATTTATTTTAGTTCACATGTGAAAAGAGTGGGCCCTCATCTGCCATTTTGGATAAGTTGGTTCACTGATGTGATGGTAAGGCTCGGAAGCCCACCTGCAATTTGTGGTGGAAGATTAGCTTAATTTTGAGTACTCATTAAAAGGTGGAAATAATCTTGTTCTAGACAAAAATCATTCAATCAGTCCAAGTTTTATTTATTTATTGTTTTTTGATCTTTATAAAAATAAATAAAATCTAGATATGGAATCAGTCACGTGGATGCTATAAAATCTGAAACTATACAAAATCAATGTCACATCCCATTCAAAATTTGAAAAAGATATAAGATGAATTAATAATTATATGAAAGAATGTAAAATACATGTTGACAAAAAAAAAAAGTATAGAGATATCTAACAGTAATATATCTCGATATTTAGATTTTATAGATATGTGGGAAATATTGATAGATATTTTAACAAAAATATTGATAAGTAAAAATTATTCAAAATTTATAAAAATATTTAAAGAAACGTAAAAAATGATAAAATAAATAAAAATATACATGTTAAAGTTATTTTTTAATTGTAATTAATATAAATATGATTACAAAAATGTCAATAAATAAGGATATATCAATATTAATAATTTATTATTTAGCTAATAAAATTAATTTTAATTTATAAAATATTACAACTTAATTCTTTTTAATATTTTACTATTTTTTTTGAATAAATTTATATTTTTAAATAAAATTTTAAAAGTAAAGTAATAATAAAATTTTAAAATAGGATTAATGAGATAATGATAATATATTTAAAATTTAAATCATAATTTATTTAATTTAAATGTATTTAATAATGTAAAATAAAAGAACCTTTTAATATTTAATTATCATATAAATGATATTAAAAAATATTTATTAAGAAAATTATAATGATGATTTTTATATATTTATTAATTAATTAAATAAAATTTAAAATAAAATAATTAAAATTTATTTATTTATTTTTTAATAATGAACTTAAAGATATTTATTATTGTCATATATTATTAATTGAGAATTTGGTCTGGTGGCAACCAAGTTGGCGTGGTTCGAATCCTTCGCAGCCACTTTAAATCCAACTCGCCACTTTAAATAAATTTGAAGCCCACTTTAAACCCACCTGGCCAATTTAAATAAATTTGAAGCCCACCACTTTAAATAAATTTGAAGCCCACTTTAAATCCAGCTCGCCACTTTAAATTAGCTTAAGCCCACTTTTATTTAAAGTGGCGAGCTGCAGCCACTTTAAATATGCCAACTGGCCAGCTGGCCACTTTAAATTAAAGTGGCCCATGAATCCCCTTCGCAACTAAAGTGGCGGCTGGACCGATTATCTGTGGCTGATTTCGAATCGGCCCGATTTTTCAAACATTGGTAGTACTATCTCCAGCTAGCTAGCTAATCTCATTCTCCTACTAACAATGGCTGGGAAGAAGGTGGTGGTTTCAGTGGAGCAAGAGGTGGTGGTTTCAGTGGAGGAGCAGCAGGAAGTAGCTACTAAACAGTTTGGAAAATCCGCGGATGGCAGTGATCATTTGAGAACCTTGGCTGACTTAAAATCCAAATTTCGCCGATTTCCATCATCACCGTCAAGTTCAAAGCTACAATGTCTACAATGTCCCAAGGTTCCAAAGAAGTTGCGATCAGATGTCGAGGGTGAAGACTACTATGCGCCAAAACTCATTTCTTTGGGTCCTTACTACCATGGCGAATCCCACTTCAAGAGTGGAGAAACGCTCAAGCTTAAATTGGCAGAAGCCTACATCCAAGCCATTGCTCAGTCACGAAAGGAATCAGTCGAGCAGTCAGTCGATAACATTTACCACATGATCAGAGATCGCATTGATGAGCTGAAAGGCTGTTATGACTATCAGGAGTCCAGAAAGAACTATAAGGAAGACGAATTCACTGCGATGATGCTGGTGGACGGGTGTGCTTTACTGTGGTACATTTTATGTGTTTGCTTAGGTGGTGTCCATGAAGATTACGATATCAGATATCAGGATCTAAGCCTTCTGCACCAGGATGCGTTGCTGCTGGAGAACCAACTTCCCTATCAATTACTAGACGGGCTGATGAAGATGGTGGACGCAGAATCGGCCAATGATGTTTGGACAGTACTATTCCAGGAATTCTTTGGCTTTGGTATAAAGGAGGAGGAGTACTCATTCCTGCCAAAAATGAAGAATTATTGCTGCCGCCTGTTCCTGGCAATCATCCAAATTATTAAAAGGAAACCAAAGCCGAAACCTGATGAAGAGTCGAAGCCGAAACCTGATGAAGAGTCGAAGACGAAACCTGATGATGATTCGAAGCCGAAACCTGATGAAGATTCGAAGCCGAAACCTGATAAAGAGTCGAGGCTTTGTCATCATCTCCTCGATCTCTACCGAAGAAATTTCCTAGGCGATAAACGTTCTAGAGCAACGGATTCGGAGGCAGAAAATGGCAAGAAGGGTCCGGGATCAGTTGGAGATGTGAAGGAACAGGTTATGGCATCATTTAGAAATGTGAAGGAGCTTATGGACGCTGGAATCCGCATCAAGCGCAGTCCTACACGTCACTTGAGGGACATTTCTTTCCGTTCAAATGGGATCACCGCATGCCTGAGAATTCCTCCCATCACCATTGATAACTCAACCAAGGCTATGTTCTTGAACTTGATAGCCTATGAAATGAGCTCAGACGTCGACCATGACTTCATCTCTTACCTTCGCTTCCTTGATTCCCTCATTGATCATGCTGATGACGTTAAGGAGTTGCAGTCCGCCGGGGTACTCCAAAACAATCTAGGCACTCATGAAAAGTGGCTGAATTTTTCAACACGGTGTCCGCTAACTTGGAATCCAACTTTCATGCTTACAAAGATGTGAGAGTGAGAATTCGGAAGCACCTTAAAAATCACTATAACAGCAAACTGAAAATGTGGATGACACAATGCCTGGACACCTACTTCGGTAGCCCCTGGACTATCATAGCTTGGGTTGGTGCAGCTTTGGCCCTATTCCTTACTTTCGTCCAGACTTACTTCTCAGTCTTCCCTCATTGATGCATGCATGCCCTGTTTTCTCGCTATCTATTGAGTGCTTCTGCATTTTACCTAGCCCAAATTCATGGACTCCATATAACCCTTTGATGGTTGCAAAGTAAATTAGGCAAAGAGTCATTGGTTTCGTTTCTTTTCCATTTCAGCCTATTTTCTACCTTCCTTTCCGTGTGTAAAAAAAGTAAAAAAGGAATGTGTGCTGTGATCTTATTTTGGTGTATTTTGTGCTTATGTATGCATCAGTAATATTATGTTTGATTTAAGTAACTAAAAATAGATATGCGTGTGGACTATTTTTTCTATGTTTGGATCCCTATTAATGTATTATATTAGTTGGGAATTTTATTTCATTGATGTTTTAGTCCGATACAACTTATTTCCTCAGATCTTAATGGTTGTGATCGAATTAAAATTATTCATCAGTTCGGTATGAGGTAAGTGTTTGAAGAAGTAAGATAGAGTAATGAAACTTATAAAAAAACACAAAACAAAACAAAGTGAAGAGTGGAGAACAACCTGACTGGAATGTCGGAAATTTAATAGATGTAAGTCATTTATTCATTTTTAATTGAGAAAAAAAAATATTAATATTATTGTTAGAAATTTATTTATCAATTTTTTATCATAAAGTTTTCTTGGATTTCGTACAAAATATATCAAAGAAATTGATATTAGCTTCCATGAACTTATCTCAAGTACCATTTTTTATCACAAAGAACCTTCCGAGAAGAGGATTTTTTTGAACAAAAATAAAGGAGGGAAGAAGGTAGGAGAAGGAGTGGAATAGAAGAATGGGAAATGGTATTTAAGTTATATTGGAAATAATTAATGGATGGATGTATTGATATGATTTTTATCTTCTTAGTTGATTGTGTAAATAGGATGAATGCGTGGAAAATTTATTAGGTGGAAGCAAATATAAATTCTCATTTTAATCTCAAACAAGAGAGTAGTATTTTTTTTTGGTGAAGAAGAGTTTAGTAATTTAATCAATTTTTTTTTTAAATATTTTATTTTTCTTTTCAATTTTTAAAATGATTTTGGAAAGTTTGATTGTGATGTATGTCCCACATCAGATAGAAAATAAAGTTTCTGACGAAGTATGAACTCTTTTTAACTTTGTAAATACGTTTTAAAGTTGTGAGAGCCCTTTTTGACTCAAAGTAGACAATATTTACATGATTAGATGCAAGTCGTTATAAAAGACACATTATAAAGCCGTGAGGACCCCTTTGGGCTCAGAACAGATAATATTTATTGATTACTACTCAAAAAGTGCTTTTCCATAGCTTGAAACTAACTGTTTTAAACACTTTTGAGTAGTAGTTAATACCTTTTAACTCAATTGACACATTAAGGAACCTAGCAAGGGTTACTAATCAGTTTTTGGCTAGTTTAGGTGTTTTTGGTAGCTTTTTGATCATTGAAGCAAGCCAAGAATGAGGGAGAATTTTGTGCAACCCTTGGCAATAGGTTTCCCAGCCAATCAAGAGATGCAAGGAAGAAAAACAGAGAGAGAAATCCAACATGAAGCAATTTCGCATGGCTATGCGAAATCTTAGCATGCTATGTGAAATTCAAGAGGAGAGCAGCTGCAGGACAAATTTAGAGCACTTCTTGGAGTCCATTATATACATACTATATATCATTTTGAAACTCGGGAAGTTAGGAGTCCAACACTTCAAATGGTGTGCAAATCAGAGCTGAAATGAAGAAGTTATGGCCATTTGAAGACAACTGCACTAAGTTGGAGGGTCATTTCGCACCCTATGCGAAATTTCGCAAGCATTGCGAAATGACTACTGAGTGAAAGACAATTTCGCACCTTGTGTGAAATTTCGCAAGCATTGCGAAGCCACAAGCTGCAACAACTTAAGGAATTTCGCACACCATGCGAAATTTAGCATGGTATGCGAAATCTTCCTACGCACCGACTCAATTAGATTTTTATCTCCAGATATTTGTGTAATTTCCTATTTTCTCCTTGTAATAAGCCAATGATAGGATTTCTTGGTTAGGAAGTTGTAAAAGCCAATAATAACATTTGTATCATCTTTTGTAATAGACACTTGACACTTGTAAAATTCCCGTAGTAATAGAATACAGAGCTTTGCTCTACCTTTCCTTCTCATTCTATTTTCATTTTCTTTCTAGCCAAACATCCCCTGAGGATGATTTCTTAAGGGATGACTGGCTAAGTTTCGTGTTTCTTGGAGTAATGGAAGCTAGGTGAAGGGCCTAAATGTAAAGGTGAGAGTTTTCCTTGCTTTAAATGAGGGTAGTTGGTAACCATTAATGGTCTTTATTTCAAGGTTTAGCCTTAAATCCCTTGGAATCACCTTGAATGGCCAATACTTGATAAGCTTTTCGGACTCTATGGATGCTTATTGCTAGATCCATAGATGTCTATAGTTATCATTTACGAGCCATTGGAAGGTGGTTTTTAATTTTTAAGCCCCTTGGTATCACCTTGGCCAATACTTTGTAAGCTTTTTGGGTTCTATGGATGCTTATTGCTAGATCCATGGATGCCTATTAGTTATCAAATACGAGCCATTGGAAGGTGGTTCAAGGTGAGGGTCTTTAGTGTTTGAAGCCATTAATGGAAAGCAACTACCACTTTTCATGAGCCCTTTGGATCAAGTCTTAATTGCTAAATACAAAATCGGTTCGGGAGATAACCATCCTTTATGTTATTGTCCCCAATGTGAGGAGAAGATCTGGAATCTCCCCCTTTGCCTAAGGAACCCGATCCTAGTGACCTAAAGCTTCAAGAGACCTTTTCTTTTTAACTAACTTCAATTATAGTTTTTGCTTAACTTAAAAGCAACCTTTTCAACTACAATTCCATTTTCTTTTAAAGCTAATTTTTATAAGAAAAAACACCATTTCATACCCTTCAGTAAAGTCACGTGTACGAAGAAAACCCATCCCTATGGATGATCTTAGAGCCACTATGCTATGTTAGTTATCTTACCCTAGTGTACGGTGAATTAGGTTTATAAATTTTATTGATAACACCAGTCCGGGAACCAGAATCAAATTGGCACTGTATGGGGATGAATCATTTATACAGTTAGGTGTGAGTCGTTTTGTTTGTTTGGTCTCACAATTTCATGGAACACAACGAGGACGTTATGTTTACATGAGGGGTGATTGTGATGTCCCATATTGGATAGAGGAGAAAGTTCTTGACAGTGCATATGAGTGAGTTCTTTTAACCTTGTAAATGTGTTTTAAAGTTGTGAGGACCTTATTGGGATAAGAGCAAACAATATATACATGGTTGGGTGTGAGTCATTACAAATGATATTAGAACTAATCTTTTACCCTTATGTGGGAGTTTGTTTGGTCCCATGAGGGGTGTCTACCTGTTTAGCCCTGCAATTCCATGGAACACAATAAAGAAGTTGTGTTTGCATGGGGAGGGGAGGTAGTGTTTGTGATGTCCCACATTGGATAGGGCAAAAAAATTTCTGGCACTATATAAATATAGATTCCTTTTAATCTTATAGATGCATTTTAAAGTCGTGACAGCCCCTTTAGATCTAGAACGGACAATATCTACATGGTTAGGTGTGAGTCATTATAAAAAACGCATTATAAGTTTGTGAGGACTCCTTTGGGTCCAAAGTAAACAATATCTACACAATTGGGTGTTAGTCATTACATTGACTTAATAATATTAGGTTTATTTAGAATATCTTTAGGGCTTATAAATTTTGGCAAATATTTGTTATAAAAATAATTACGAAACTTTTAAGATGAATTTAGAAGTGAAAAGTGTTTGCAAAAAGTGGAAAAATCTTAAATAAAACAATATCATGTTATCTACTATGAATTTTTTTTTTCTTTGCTTTTGTTGAAACTCTTTTGCTTCCAACCTTTTACTAGGACCAAATACTAGTAGTTTCTATTAACCAAAATAACAAAACATTACATAAGGCACATAATGGCAAAATATAGAATGATAAAAATCTATTTTCATTAATATTTCCATAAATAAAAAATAATCAGATATTAATAATATTTTATTCTCCTCATTTAGAAAATAATATTTATTTTAAATAAATCAAGAGCAATAAAGAATATTTTATTCTCTCAATTTAGAAAATAATATTTATTTTCTTAATTTTAGGATATTTATTATTTCTATCTTTCTATAATCCACAATGCATTCTTGTATAAATTTATGAAAAGAGAAAATAAAAAAAATCGTTTTCATTGTCTAATTTTCAAACTTTTCATGGTATTAAAGTTAGGATAGGAGGCTTGAATTTGATTTTTTTTCAAAAAGTGGTCGAATGTCATAAAAGACTTGACCTACCCTCACAAACCATATCTTCATTTTCAAAAATAAAAATAAGAATTGCCTAGTGTTTCAGTCTTCCATTAATATTATTTCTAGTTTGATTTCAATCAAGTTAAACACCACAAATTTTCTACTATGGTGAAATCAAACCATCCTCTTAATTCATGGCTTCAATGTTCTAGCCTTTCATCAATGTTTTACACTTTCATTAGTGTTATTTCTAGCTTGATTTTAATCAAGCTAAACACCATAAATTTCCTGTTATGGTCATCCTCTTAGTTTGTGGCATCAGTGTTCTCCAACATCTCTTAGGTGAAAAAAACTTATTGAAAAAATTAAAGATGATGAAGCAAGCAAAAGTTCTATCTTGTACTACCAATTATTGATCTATAATGACAAATTTATCACTTCACGAATTCTTGGAATCATGAAAGAACATATTTTAAGCATGATCTTTGGTGTTGACATGGTGTATGAGGTATGAACTTTTCTTAAAGAGCAATTGCTTTATGTTATAGTTGAAAAAAAAAATCTCTTGAAAAACATTTAAAAGACTTCAAAAATATATATGACAATCTCATTGTAATCAAAAGCCAATTTTAGACCATGACAAAGTTCGTCGATTTGTTCATGGTTTAGGATAAAGGTATGAATTTTTTTTTCACCTATATTCTTTTCTAGCCAATTTATAGTAGTTCTTCAAGAACATAAAGAATCACTCACAGCCAAAAAGGAGGAAAGAAAATGTTCTTAGAGCATGAACAATTTTTATTTAGATGATAGGGTCATGATCAAAACGGTTGAGAAGGCTCCACTCTTTCTATGTGTTACAATTCTTATATGTGTGTGTATATATATATATATATATATATATATATATGCATGTTTTTATCAAGTCCTTGTCAAAGGATGTCTTCACTATGTTTCAAGACAAGTTGGGCATCCATATTCATTCTCACTCCATCTTGAGGGGCAATATTAAGGAAAAAAATAAAATAAGATGCAGAATGACGCGGAATGATAAGAATCCATCTTAGTTATTATTTCCATAAATTAAGAATAACCAAATATTAATGATATTTGGTTTTCCTAATTTAAGAAATAATATTTATTTTAAATAAATTAAGAGCAATCAAATATTAATGATATTGGGTTAAACACACTTTACCTTCTCAACTTATCATGGGTTTTACATTTTTTGCCCACATATTCAAAAGTCAACAATTTTCCCTCCAAACTTCTTAAAAATTAGCATTACACATTTTTTGTTGGATGACGTTACATCTATTAAACAAAAAATGACGTGCTTTACACATGAATTAATAAGTAAAGATGAAATTGTCATTTGAAACACTCAAAGCCTTAAATCCTCTTCAATCTTTGTTTTTCTTCCTCCAAACTCTTCAATCTCTATTTTTCTTCCTCCAAAGCCCTAACTTCCCAAAACCCTAAAATCCCAAAAACCCAATGCAGGCATTGGTAGTTTTTTTTATTTTCCTTGTAATTTTTTGCTTCAATTTTTTCTTTGATAGCTAAGAAAAATTCGAGAAGAGAATAAATTTTAAGTGATGATGTGTTTAGGGTTAGAGTTTCCCTTTGATAGTTGAGAAAATATTGAGAAAGATAACAAATTTTAGGTGATTAAGGTTAGAGTTTCCTTTTGATAGTTGAGAAATTTCGTAAAAGAGAACAAATTTAGGTGTTTAAGGTTTCCTTTTCATAATTGAGAAATTTCCTTTTCATAGGTGTTTATCTCCAGTCAATTTAGCTTTCTTATGACATTTCTTATTATTATTTTTTTCCTTTTCATCAACATTGCATCTATTGATTTACCTAATATGAATTTTGTGTCATATGTTTGCAAATCAACAATGACTATTTTACCATGAAACTACATTATGAAAGGAGGTTTAGGCGTAATATGAGACTTGTACTTAAGATTAATGATTATTTGGGTGGAAAATTGGATCATGTTGATAATTGTGACAAAAATGTAGTGTCTTTGATTGAGTTGAATGATATGTTGTTTTGATTAAGATATAAAGATTGCATTGGGTATTGCTATGCGAATAAGAATGGAGAATTGATATGGTGCTTAACAGATTAAATTGTCTTAGAAATGTGAAACTCATGTTCAAGGAATAAGAAAATTGAAGTGTTTGTCAAGCACACAGAGGTTTTACATCTTGCTTAAAGTGAATTTGGGTCTTCGAATGTTTACAGTCAGCTTCGTGAAAGTGTGTATGAAGTTGAAGACTCCAGGACTAATGTAGAACTAGAACTTGATGTAGATCAAACACCTCAACATGAAGATAACATAAAATCATAATATGAAGAGGCTAGGAGAGATTCATCTAGAGATAGTGACCTTGATGATGATGAGTATCTAGTTAGTGATAATGATGATTTGTATGACAATTATGTGGATGATAATGAAGAATGGGTTAGGATAAGAGGCAAATAAGATAAAGAGGGAAGAGTTGAGAAAGAAAGCAAAACAATGAAGGATGTGGAGGATGAAAAAAAAACCTTTGTGATGATGATATGAGGAGTTTAGATAGTGGTAACAAAGAGGAATTTAATAGAGACAAGCTTCGGTACCCTTAATTTGTGGGTAATACAGATATGGCAAATCCTAAGTTCAGGGTAGTGTTAATATTCACAAGTGCAATTAAGTTTAGAGCTACAGTGAGGGAATATGCCATAAAAATTGGTAAAAACATGAAGTTCATTAAAAATAAGAATGATGAAGTAAGGGTAGTGTGTTCAACTAGGTCCCCTTGGGTTGTTTATGCAAGTCAAGTAAGGGATGAGAAGAAATTTCAAGTAAGGACTTATAATGTAAAACGTACTTATGGCAAGGCCTTCGAAAATAATAATCTCACATCAAGGTACTTTCCTATAAAAGTACTAACTAATTCAAACTTAAGAAAGTAACTTACCTTAAAATACTAACTAATTGTCTATATAAAAAAATATTTCCTATAAAAGTACCAACAACAAAACCATCATAATTAAATACATTTTATGAGAATTACTTCTAAATAAGTATTGACTTCCTTTAATTAATAGGTTAAACCTTAAAACAAATCAAAAAACAAGGATGTGAAACAACTCTCATTTATAAGATGTTGATAAATTTTTATAAAAAAATAAAGGTTTTGATATTGACGTGGGGATATATCTCAAAATATTTTAAAAACTTGATAAGAAAGGATGAGGTGTTAGAAGGAGATTGACGAAGGTAACAAGAATTTATTCCTCTGTATATCCGACCTCCTTTTAGTTAGTTGAATGATTACTACTCAAAAAGTTCTATTTTATAGCTTGCAATTAACTTTTTTAAACACTTTTGAGTAGTAGTTATTACCTTTTAACTCAATTGACATGTTAAGGACCCTTGCAATCATTTTTAATCAAAATGTGTTAAGTTTTGGTGTTTTTGATAGCTTTATGATCACCAAAGCAATCTAAGATGAGGGAGAGTTCTATATAATCCATGGAAAAGCAAATGGAAGCTCATTTACAAGAAGAATACAAGCTTTGGAGCTTTGTAGTCCTTTGCCAAAAGCAAATCAAGAATGCAAGGAGGAAAAACAAAGAGAGGAATCTAACATGAAGAAATCCAAGAGGACAGCAGCTATAGGACACATTTCGAGCACTTCCTGGAGTCCCTTTTATACATACTATATGTCGTTTTGAAGCTCAGGAAGTCAGGAGTCCAACGCTTTAAACAGTGTACAAATCGAAGCTGAAATGAAGAAGTTATGGCCATTGGAAGGCAACCGCACCAAGCTGAAAGACAATTTCGCAAGCTGCGAAATCACAAAGTGCTAGCTGCGAAATCAACCTTTTCTTGCGAAATGGACACTTTCAGCTTGCGAAATGAACACTTTCAGCTTGCGAAATTTTTGCATGTCATGTTGTTAGCTACTAAATCCACCTGTGTGCTCCCAGATATTTGCGACCGACTCTTTTAGATTTTTTTCTTTAGATATTTGTTGTTTAAATCCCCATTTTCTCCTTGTAATCCACCAATCATAGGATTCCTTAGTTAGGAAGTAAGAAGAAAGGGTGAATAACCTCTTATATATCATTTGTAATTTTCTTTCTACAGAGATATCTCGGGAGTTTATTCTCAAAGACCAACTTTTGTATAGTTTTGAAGAAAGTAATACACAGAGCTTTGCTCTGCCTTACCTACTCATTTTGATTGTATTTTTCTCACTAGCCAAACAAGCTATGAGGACGTTTCCTCAGAGGATGAGTGGCTAGGCTTTTTGTCTCTTGGAGTTAAGGAAGCTGGGTAAGGTTCCGAATTCAAAAATTAGAAGTTTTGTTGTTTCAGCTTTTAATGAAGAGAAAGTGTGACCCGTTAATGGTTTCTATGTTTTTAGTTAACTTAAAACGCCTTAAAATCACCTGGGCTAACACTTGGTAAGGCAAGTGATCTCCGTCCACTGAGATACACTAGTTTATCTCTTGCGAGCCTTTGGGAGGTGGTTCAAGGGTAGGATTTTCAAGAATAGCCAACACTTGGTAAGCTTTTGGACTCTAAGAAGACATCCATTAGTTATCTCTTGCGAGCTTTTGAAGGGTAATACAAGGTTAAGGATCACCTTGAATGACAAATGCTAGGTGAGAGACACGAGCCATTGCAAGATGATTCAATGACAGGGAATTAGTGTTTGAATCCATAAAAGGGAAGCATCTGTACCACACCGGTTCGGGAAATAACTATATGTTAAATCTCCAATGCGAGGAAAAGATTTAAGTGATCGGAACTCTATTTTTGTAATAGGAACCTGAGCCCAGTGATCCAAAAACTCCAAGAAACACTTTTCTTTGTAAGTAATTTCCGTTACTTTATTATTGGTTTCACTTAAAAACCAACCTTTTCAAATATCTTTATGTTTTCTTTTAAATCTAACCTTGAAATGAAAAAGCACCAATTCAGCTTTGAATTAATATCAGTTGTAACTTGAAAACCCATCCCAGTGAACGATCCTAGAGCCACTATGCTATGCTAGCTGAGGCTATCCCAGTACATGGTGAAATATGTTATAAATTTTGTTGATTACTCCCGTCTGAGGACCGAAATCAAGGTACACCAGTTGATTGATCACCAATCAACAGGACATACACCAGCTGGGCACGAAACCAAATGGCGCCGCTGCTGGGGATGGTGCCAACTTTACAGTGATATCATCTTTTCAGAGTACTTGAGATTTTCATCACAAGTTTGGTGATTTTTCTTTCATTTTACTAACTCGTTTTAATTGTTTCTTTTTTCTTGTTCATATTTTAGCATATCTTTTAATTTAGTTTTAGTTAATCTTAGTCTTTTTGTAATTTTGTTTTCTTTTGTTTCTTTGTTTTTGTTACAGTTGATACTAGTTGTGTATGCCAAATTAGATACGAGACAATGGAGAAAGACTTGTGAAACTTGAAACATCTCATAAAACGGAGTTGGAATTGTGCTTGAACATCATGGAAGCTACTCCTGAAGATCAGCATAGTCACCATGGTCACCAGGATTATCCCAATGCATTCAGATCAATGAGAGACCGCATGCATCCACCTCGTATGAGTGCACCATCATGTATAGTGCCTCCTACAGAGCAGCTAGTAATTTAGGGCTATGATATTTATGTCTATGTGGTAACTGCTCGTTTTTCTCCCATTTTGTACCAATTTTCAACATAGTAGATTTTCTTCTCTTTTACCCATGGTTTTTCATCGTCTAGGGTTTTTTACGTAAATCTGTGTATTATTATTCTATTTTTTTTTTCATATTGCCTATCCTTGTTTTTCATAATAATTTTTAATCAAAAACATAAAATCATCTAATTTGTAAAAGAAATGAAAATAATTTAACACTAGGATGATTTTAGGTGCTTAAGAAAACAATGAAATTTATGATCCTAGTGCATCCATAATGTTATAAAGAGATCCTAAAGAATAGGTTTTGATTAATATTCTCTTTAAGGTATTCTCTTTCTTCTTAATTTTCCTTTAACTTATTTTATCTTTGCTCATCTTTTTCATTTTATCAACCTTAGGACAACCATTAGAGGCCTTGTTTGAAGCAAAACAGTTTAATCATATGATATCTTGATTCCATGATTGCAATAAACTTATAGTAAAATTAAGGGATAACATATGAGGTGAAATCTTTCATCATTGATTCACATTTGGGAAAACATTTCAAACAAGATTTGACAATGTTTTCAAAAAATATTTTTAAGTACAGTTGCTAAAAACCATAATCATTCTTAAAATAAAATTATGTTTGGGAGGTCAAATATGGAAAGTATTTTTTTTTAATTTATTCTCTATGAAAGTCTTAAGCATTTATATACTATTTAAAAATTCTCAAAATATCCTCCATGTTTTAATTCATATCTCAAAACACTCTTAAAAACCACTTGCAAATTCCCAAAATATTCTCAAACACAACATATTTTCATAACAAACTTTTAAACAACCATTTTTAATATAAAATTTGTCCAATATATTTTAAGGTAGAAAATTATCTCACTGTAATAAAGACAAGAAATCGACTAGAATTATTTTCTTGATTCAAAATGAATACTTAGATTTAGTTAATGATAATAATTGAAAAAAACTGATGCCTAAAAAGAAAATCAATGAGAAATAAATTAGCCCACATATATTTTTTTCTGTTAAAAAATAATTAACAAGTTCTAATTGCAAGTATATATCCATAATCAATTTATTTTAATTATGAATAATGTATGCACAAGTTAAAGATTAAAGACTTCATAAAAGAAAAAAAAGATACACTTTTAACAAAAAAATTCAAATTTCTTTCATGATCTCCATTTGATTTTAGACAAACAATTACATAACAAAACAAAAGTTCACTATCACCAACACATAACAAAACAAAAGTTTAGTATTATAGTAGACTTATCAAAACAAAGTTGTTATTGAAACAAAATTTGTAATTAATTATTGATTTGAGTTTTGTTTTGTTTTTTTTTTTTCTTGAAAGAAGAAGTCATACCTAACACTACAAGAAAAAGAGTCATTGTTGACATATATTATCTTTACTTAAAGTAGTATATGTCAATATTTTTTATTTAAATGGGCAACTATGACATATAAAACTTAGTTAAAAGAAATAATGACATATATGAATTCCAGTTATTATTCCATGACTTATGACGATGCAACCTTGACAGAGAATTTATAAGTCAATATAAAATTAATATATTTGTATGTCAAGTAAATAAAGGCAATAATGACATATATGGAATTTGCTAAAATTTTCTTTAATTTATAGTAATACAATCCTGATAGAAAAATTATAAGTCAATATATATAGTTAAAATATTCGTATGTCAAGGTTGGTAAAAGCTATCTTGACAAATAAATTATAAGTCAATGTAATTTCATTTATAAATCTATTAAGGTTATATTAGTAAATATTGAAAATCTCACTTCTCATTTTTTTTTTCTTTTAATTCTATCTAGACCCATTCCCATCTAGAAGCAACTTGAAATAAAATCCTAAGAGGCCACCATTAAAAATTTTGAGAAAAGTTAAAATATTTTTCATGAAAATTTATTGGATTAGATATTTATTCTCCATGCAAATATATATCCTTTATAGGGTTTAAATTTTTGTTTTTTTTTTTTTTGCATTTTTTATGACATTTATTAAATGATGTAACATGACTTCCTTTTATTTGGTTTATTATTGCAACCATAATAATTATGAAAAAATTCATTATAGTATTTTGCTCCTCATGGCATGTTTTGCTGGTACACACCCCATTGGTCCAGTGCCCGTCACAAAAACCCTTCGTGCTCCAAGCTTATATAGCCTCTGCAACCATAAGTTTAGACCATACATATAAGTCACTAAAATATATAACATTAATACATTGTATTTTGTTAGAAAATGGGACAACCCAACGCACAAAATAGTAATAGTGCTTATTTATAAAGTTTACATGCATTGGAAAAGGCTCTAATGTAACAAGTGTCTCTACCTACCAAAACAAGTCTCTTGTGATAGACTATCATATATGCAATACCATAATGCATTTGCCCTCAACTCATCCCCAATTCCTCATTATATTCAATAGTGAATATTTTATGCAGATTAGGCCAAAATGTAACACATGCTGGGGAGAATTACCATTAGATTTTTTCTGCACTTGGAGATGAGATAGCAAACATAATTGGGAAGAGTAAATTGGCGAGATCTTGTAGAGTTGGGCACCAAGTAGTAGTTGTTGACAAAGTCGTTTCTGCCTAGAGTGATGAGGACGAGTGCTTTAAACAAAAGGAAACAAGACATGTTGGCCACATATTATTAAAGAACACCCGGGAGAAGTAGAATGTACAAGTTGCATCATGTATGGAAGGCTAATAAAAAGTTATTTCTAAATCGTAATTATTTTTTTAGATTTTAAACAAAAGGAAACAATACATGTTGACCACAGATTATTGAAGAACACATGGGAGAAGTGGAATATAAGGATGCAGCACATACCAAAGGCTACTGCCTGAAAATGATGACGGACCAAGCTTGAAAAAGAAAGTGAAGCACAGGGTTGTCTTTGAAGAAATTATTAGTTGGAAAAACGCACTCAAAATCTCGTTAGTAATAGGATATCACCCTTGAGATTGTGGACCAAAAGCGAGATGGATGGACTCTCCCTATGTCCTCATCTTCCCTTTTCTGGTTCAAGGTGGCCACCTCAACGCCATGCTTAAACTCACCCAAATACTGCGTGTTGAGCCTCCAGCTCAAATACCATTGCCACAGTTTTTTTAATCCATACAACTTACAAGAAAAACAGAAGCATTCCAAATTCTAGTAAATGACATGCAAAAAATAAGTAAAGAAAACAACATAAAATCACAAACGCACAAACAAAATGATTCAAATGGTTCACCCAATAAAGCTGTATTGATAGGCAAGGGTAGTGAACAAACTTCACCAATTATATAAAAAAAATTTCCCAACCATAAAAAAAATTATGTCTAATATAATAACTTAATATTATAAATTAAAATAAAATTAATTTTGATAAATCAATTTAATGACTTAAAGCTTAAACATAATTTAACTTAATATTAAGTTTTAACAAATATAGTTTTAATTAAAAAAAAAGTTTCATTTGAAATGATTTTACTATATCTTGGTTTTTTTTTTTTTGGAAATTTTCATTAGGATTGCAATATGAGTAGGCCCAAGCCATCCAATCTAGAGCTCAGGTTGACCTAGACAAAATTTGAAGAGCCTCGTCATTGTCATTCTACTGTATATAATCCTAATCCTTGACTGACTTAGATTTAGAAAAAGGAATGAGAAAATCAAAACCACACACACAAAAACAAAAGGGAAGAAAGACTATGCATTGAGCGAGTGGGAGGAGATGTATTCTATCGTGGGAAAAGAATCTGAGTCCACGTCTCTCAAAGTCCACTCTCCACAGCGTGGTCTCTGGAGTAAGAAAAGAGAGACGAGGACCAAAGAAAAAGCCAAAGGAAAATTGCAGCTGGGTTTGATGCCAACCCAACAAGTCACGGACTCGGCCCACACCTAATCCCACAGTCCTCACTCCTCACCCCGAAACGGCTGATTCCACCGCTATTCTCGCCGTCTAACTTCCTTGCAATTTCTACATCCTCTATCATACAAATATGCTCATCTTATAAAAGAAGTATGCACCATACTGTGATATTTCACGTCACATTTTGATGATTATATTCCAAGGGCAATACACATACTGCTGCATAAACAAAGGGGCAAATTTCAAGGAACAATTTTTAGTTTCACAACAAACATTTTCTTGACCATACAAAAAATAAGGGGAAATTATTGAAAGCTAAAATGGTACTGGTAGAAGAGAGGAAACAAA
This sequence comes from Vitis riparia, assembly GCF_004353265.1. Taxonomy (NCBI): domain Eukaryota; kingdom Viridiplantae; phylum Streptophyta; class Magnoliopsida; order Vitales; family Vitaceae; genus Vitis; species Vitis riparia. Next base: position 18,919,737 of record NC_048437.1, read on the forward strand.
GAGATGTAAGCAGGGCAACTCTCTTTTGTTAACATCTCTAACATTATTACAAGCGCTTTTCCAAAAGGCCAATCCCCGCCCCCCACCAACCACTAATCGTACCTAAATCATCATCATTCCTAATGATAACCCTTATAGACTCTCTACTTTTCCCTCCCAGACAACTTTTATTCATTTCCTTTTTCCAAATTCTCACCCCTGAAATCCTGAAAAACCAAAGAAGAAAAATCTCAGCAATATTTTGCTTTTGATCATTGTCTATCATTTTTTTCCTTTTCCTTTTTTCTATGTGACTTGAGCATTTCATCATAAGATTACAGGGGCTTCATCAAGTGTCAGTGAGTTCATCCCCGAGGAACATCCATCTCCCGGTGCTTCATTGCAGGAGGCGCCGGCCAGTGCTGCTTCTGCGGTGGATACAGGCTGTTCCTTCGCCCTGGTGCCGCATCTACAGTGATTATCAACAAGATGTTTATTGAAAAAAAAAGATCAATTATCAAAGGGAAGTTTGTATAGTACCATGTTGCAGAGAGAAACGGCCACCCAGTGATGGTGATACAACACCCATTTCATCAAAGTTGAGTTTCAGGGCCTAGGCTACTCTGGCTGGTATAAGGGCAGTGGAGCATCCTGATTAAACCACGGGACACAGCAATTAGAACAACTCCCAAGTGCCCATTAGAAAAAGGAAAAATGAGAACATGGGAAAGCAAACGGCAAAGATGCAAGAAGAAAATATGTGAAAAGACCCGACAAGTGGTCCCAAAAGAACTATTTCGGTTCACATTGTCAGGTTATATCCAAGAAATAAAAAAAATAGAAACCAGAAGATTAATCAGAATCTTTGAAATCAAACCATGCCATGAAAAGAATCAAAATTCAAAGCAAGTTGTGGATATTTAATGCAGTGGAGGTGTATTTTTAAATGAATAGTAACAGATCAGATAGAGAGAGAAGACAATAAGCAGGTTAAGAAAAGGCTCAAACGACCCAAATGGGCGAAAATGGTACCCTGTTTCTTGCGTGAATCTGAAGGGTTGTCGGTTCCACGAGGCAAGAAAACACCGGTGCCACAAGACCCACTTCTGGAATCAGACCCAGGAAGGAAAATGGCCCTCAGACCATAAAGCTTGAAACAAAAACTGTTTTAATTCAATTGATTTACCCCAAAGTCCACAAAAATTAATATCCAAAACAAGAGCTGAACACTTGTTGCATGTCGGATTCCCCACGGTGAGTTCCGATGGAGTTGACAACCAAGTTCTACATGATGAGCTAAAAAAACGTTTGGGTCGAGCCATCCCCTCCACTTCTTCACGAATCATTTGCTGCATATTGAAACTGCTATGGTGTTTAGTTTGAACGAAAAAAGAAGATGACATCACAGTGAGACTAGGTGCTGCTGATCTAAATGTGCATGTGTGGAGGGATAAAGAGGGAGAATTAATGGACGGGAAACATGGATATCATTATGACAAATGGGTTTTGGGCAGCCCAAAGCATGGGCTGTGTCAGAAGAAAGACGCTTGATGTCTGATGAAGGTGGTAGGGATAGGTTTTTTTTGATTGCCTAAAGAATAGGTTGTTGCAGGGTATGGCATGGTCTGAAGTACTTGTCTTGAGCAACTAAAAATAAGCTTTAAAGAGAGAGTGGTATGGCAGATACGTTTTAAGCCATCTGAAATATGAGCAGTAGCAAGTAGCAACAAAGCACAATTGATAGGTGAGAGAAATGGGAAGCTAGGCTAACGACCTATGGAGACTATTGATGGACGGTTGATGCATGGGTTAGTTTAAGGTGTGTTTGGTATGTTTTAAATTAGATGAAATCTAAGTATAAATATTTCGTAAAATCATACAAGTTGCATATTTGTTTTTGATTTAGAAAATTAATTTATTTTATGTTTTGATATGTGAATTTTAATATCATATAAACTTTACTTATGATTCATGATATCTAAAAATAATAACTATTTTGGCATGTTTATTATAAAAAAAAATACACATTTTGTTTTATATTTTAAGACATGAATTAGATAACCATAATAAACTCAAATTTTAATTTTGTTTTTGGTTCATAAAGTATTAAAAAGAGAATTGCTTTGATATATTAATAAACTAAAATCTTTATTTTGATTTAGGATTCCTGTGATGTTAAAAAATTAAATTATTTTATCATAAAATAAGGCTTTGAATATATATTTAATAACCTTAACATATTATTTCTCAATTTAATCATTCAATATATTGATTAATACCTCAATTTCTATAATTTATAAGATAAAGTTAACCAAAAAACTTGAATCTTATTAAATCATTCTTAAAAAAGAAAAAAAAAGAAAAAAAAAAGAAAAAGAAAAAGAAAAAACTCATTCCAATTCATTATCAAAACCTTATTGTATTTTATATTTTTAAAGAATATGATATCAATTATTATATTATTTTAAAACATGAATTTATTTGTAAGAATTAAGGTTTTAGAATTCTAGACAAACCTAAATATGCTGTAAATCAATAATAATAATAATAAAAAAACAAAGTCCTAAACTAATAATTAGGGGTCACTACACACAAAATAGGGATCCACTTAGTCTCTCCAAAATATCTAATTAAAAATCCAAAACTAGTGATCAATATAGTCTTAGTGGACCATCAATTAATAAGAGCTAAACACAACTTAAAAAATGACCACAATTGCACACTAAAGCATCAAAGGATGTAGGAGGACAATCCTATATGGAATGTGTCAAGAGAACAAAATACAGGGTTTATAATATTCTAAGAAAAAAAAAAACACATTACCATATACATAATCACTTTGTAAAAAATGTTTTCATTAAGATTATAATTGAAATGTTGATATAGAAATTAAATAAGATGTAGAAATTCATTATGTTTCTTATATATTATTGTATTTGGATGCCATATTAAATTATAAATAAGAATTCATTGGAAAACAAATATAAATCTTGTTTAACTAACTATCAAATGAAAACTAGATGAAGCAAAATATAATTTTAAAGTATTGTGTTTTCCTTTATTTGTATTTTATAATTTTTAATTTATTTAATCTTTTCATGTTTTTTTTTTTTTTTTTAAAAAGGCAAAAAAATTGCTCTTAAGAAGCTCCCTATATTGTTAATGAAAAAACAATTATCTGATAATGTTGTTAATTTCTAAAAATAATATTTAGTTTTTAAAAATGAAACTATATTTTGAATGGTACGGTGGAACTATTACAAAATATTGTTATGATTGACTAAGTTTTCTTACCTCATAAAACAAAAGGTTCTCTCTCCAACTACAAAATGTCTGTTTTGAGATTACTTTATTTTATTTTTTTCTTATTTTCTCTCCTTCCAAGCTTTCTTTTTGTTTTATGATTCTCTAAGCATAATATGTGTTTGTCTTTATATTTATTATAATAATTATAAGAGATGGATGAATGCACCTCCCTATTTCAATTTTAATTTTGGATTATTGGTCAAGTTGTAATACCATTATATATATATATTATTTCAATTCTTCAAAGTACAATGATCTTTCTCATTAGCCATTTAAAAAATATATATATTAATACAATAAGCTTTAAAATTTCATTTCCATCTTGAATTTCTCGAATAAAAGATTCTATTAAGACAATTAGAGGAGAGAATGTATCTAATCAACCTCCAATAGGCTAAGAACGCACCTCTTTTCTCACAAATTTTTTTCATTGTAGGAGTATAAGGCTTAAAGGTATTCTTTTCTAAATTGTCCATGTAACGGGGGTCCATCGATGACTCCCAACCAATTAAGGTTTAGGGCATCAAGTTTTAAGGATCTTTCAACCACTAACTCCTCGGATTTTACCCCGGACTTTTGAGAATGAATTTTAATACCCAAGCACCTACAGTATGTTAAACTCCACCTATCCACCCTTGTAACGAGCATTGAGGTCGGTGACTCCCAACCAATTAAGGCTTAGGGCACCAGGTTTTAAAGATTTTCACCATATACCCCTGAGACCTTGCTCGGGTTTCAAGGCAAGCAAACATTTTTTCTTTCTTTCTTTTACAAGGTGTCCCAACACTATTAAATGAGGTCAAAGGTACCAAGTCTAAAATTTTCCTAAGTCAAGAGGGAAATAGTTTTTCATCTTATAATCGAACCTATTGTGCACAGTGTGTGGATAGCTTAAAGTGGAAGAACTGAGGTTGAATTCAAAAGAAGTTTCAACAATTCATCAATTTTAATAAGCATAATACAAAATCTAAGTCAATTAAAAAGACAAAAATTCAATTTCTCCCATTTTAGTTTTGAAAATTTTTCCTTAATAACCATGGAGAGTAGAATAAAAAACTTAAAAATTTTAAAAATTAAACAAAAAGCAACTAAATTACCAAAATAACTTAGCATTAATAGCAATACTTACTTCCTCAACTCTCCCCCCAACCAAGCTGAACATTGTCCTCAATGTGACAAAAGTGATTAAAAAATAGGAAGGAAGTGGTACCTCCGTGACATGGAGTCTGAGTCATATAGGAGAAACCACATGTTTCAAAAAAAACAAAAGAATCAGTGAGTAGAGAAAATAGAAAAATGCCAAGTTTAAACAAGAATTGATGTCTATATATGATGCATCATCAGTAATACATCCAATCCCAGAATATAAGACATCAAAACATGGAATTATGTATACTAATATAATAAGTAAATACAAAAAATAAAGAGATGATCAAGTAATGGTAGAGTCATGTGGAGCTGATACATCTGTGGTGGCCTCTTGAGTGGATTGGATCAGGATTTTGACTTCTGCTCTAGTAGTCTCCTTAGATGGCATAGTCTCCTCAACTGGAGCTCTCAGTTGGTAGCTATGGGATTTGATAGTTTAAGGAGGTTAGAAATGGAGTGAAAGTCTTCATGTGTGTGATCTCAGGGTGCGCGGGGCTCTCCTCTTCATATGCATGGTCGTGGGGCTCTGTTGGCATTTTAGCAACTTCCTTTGGCTTTGCAAGGTGTTTTTGCAAACCTCCCTCCATTTTGCAAGTCAATTTCGCAATTTGAAGGCCATTTCGATGCTTGGAGGTGATTTTGCAGCCATTTCAAAGCTTGGAGATCATTTCACAGCAAAGTGGCATTTTCGCAGACTATTTCGCAGCCTAAAAGTGTACGGGGCTTCCAGAATAGCACTCGTGTGCTAAAAAGTGGTTTCGCAGCTTCGAAATACCCTGCGAAATGGAGCTTTGGCTGCGAAATTGGAAGTTTTTACGCTTTGGGATTTCGCAGCTGTTTCGTAGCTGCGAAATGAGGGTCACTGTGCTGCAAAATGGCACTCGTGTGCCAAAAGTTGGTTTCGCAGTTGCGAAACTCCCTGCGGAATGGGGCTTTGGCTGCGAAAATTAGCTTTTTTTTTTTTTTTTTGGGGATTTCGCAGCCATTTCGCAGCCGAAATGAGGGTACTGTGCTGCGAAATGGCACTCATGTGCCAAAAGTGGTTTCGCAACTGTGAAAATTTTCGCAGAGAGGGGCCTGAGGCTGTGAAATGGTTTTGCAGCAAAGTGCCGATTTGGCAGAGGCTGCGAAATCTCGCAGACCCCTGTTTTTGCACTTTTCTTGCTCCAAATGATTTTCCTTCAATTTCTTTTGCAATTCCTCCTGATTTTGATCATCCAAAAACCTATATTACATCAAAACAAATTAGAATTAAAGCATTGAAATCAAAATTAAAGCATTTAAATCAAAATTTAAAACATTGAAATCAAAATTACAACAAGTAAAAAAAAAAAAAAAAAAACAAAAAGATATGGACTAGCTAGTCTTTAAAAAGACTAAGTCCATAAAAAAATTTGATCCTGATTTAGCTTGCCCGGATTCCATATGAAGTTTGCATCTCTCGCTTGGGGCTTGCTTTGTATGATTTTCCCTTGGGGGATAGGTGGAGGCATGTGTTTCTTCATCAATTCTTCCTTGATGACTATCCTTTGTGGTTCTTCATTTATATAGTCATCTTTCTCTATGCTTTTCCCCTTTTTCTTTCCTTTGATTTCCTCCCTATTTTCTTTCTCTGTTTCACTCTCTACCTTATGCTCTAGCTTACATGTGGGCAGATCAACCTCTTGAAACTTCAGCCACATAACTCATGAAGTTCATGGTAGTTTCTATCTGTATTCAATATGGCATGCACAACTAGCAATTTGTGAATTAAAAACAGAGAAAACAAAATAAAACAAAAGAAAAACAATTCAAAGAAAAAAAATTAAGGTAAAGTAAAAACTAAATAAAAGGTATACTAAAATATGAACAAAGAAAAATAAATAAATAAAAATAGTTAGTAAAAAAAAAGAAAAGTCACCAAACTTGTGATGAAGATCACAAGTACTCTAGAAAGGTGATATCACTGTAAAGTAGCACCATCCCCGGCAACGACGCCATTTGATTCATGCCCAATTGGTGTCTCAGCTGATTCGTGTCCAGCTGGTGCTCCTTGATTCCTAGCATCCTGCAAGTGTAAAGGCAATGTTGGAAAAGTTTAGAGTAGAGCCTTGGAGATAGTGGAGTCACGTCATCAGCATCCTAACTATCAAGTGCTTAAATGTTGCATGCTAGATGGGAAGTGGAGACTACTTATAGGCTATAGGATAGTGGAGAAAATGTCATCTCTCCAATCATCATCCCTAAATTGTTAGCTATTTATAGCTTGTCAAAATATTGAACATTACCACCCAATCGGTGGAGAAAAAAAATAAATAAAAAGCGCGAAAAAAATCCATATAAAAGGTGCTGAGTAGGAAAAAAATCCATAAAAAGTTGTTGCTATATATTTAAACGTTTTTGATATATATAATTAGAATCAAGGATAAAAATACCAATAATTACGAATATATTGGTACTTCGATTTTAGGGATATATCGAAAATATCATAAAAATATCAATGAATATTTTTTCACAAATATGGGTGGAGCAAAAATTATTTAACATTCATAGGAATGCTCGGAAAAACTGTAAAAATGATAAAATAAGCAAGAATACACATTTTGAAATTATTTTGTAAGTATAATTGACATAGATGTGATAAAAAGAAAAAAACATAGATAAACAAACATATATCGGTAGATTCAATATTTCAATTTTAAGAATAATAAATATGTATTTTGGAAATGTATAAAGTTAGAATAGAGTTAAAAAATATTTGTTTTTATTGAATAAAAATAATTTATACATATGACATTGCAATAGGACTTAGCATCAAAATGAAGATCGATATGGTTCTCATATTGTTAGATGAAGGGAGCCTATTTTGTTGAAGACAATATTTATTTTCAAAATTTTAAAATACTTTTATCATAACATGTTTTATTACATTTTAAATGAAAAATGAAATTAATTTATATCAAATATTTTATTTGAGATTTATTAAAATTATTAATAAATTATCTTATGAAATTAATTTTAATTTCTAAAATATGGCCTTTAGAAAGCAAAATTGCTGATTTCATCAAGCGAAATTTCTCATAATTTGTTTCATTGTTTTTTTTTTTTTGTACTAAATCTAAAAATAAAAAAGCCACCCACTTCCTTTGACTCGGCCATGAAGAAGCCATTTTTGAAGTTGCCTTCCACAAGAGAGAATCCCTAAAAAGGCCATTGTTTCCTCTGCCACTCTCATTGAAGTTGCCTTCCACAAGAGAGAATCCCCAAAAAGGCCATTGTTTCCTCTGCCACTCTCATTCAACGCAGGTACTAATCTAATAAGTTTATTATTACTATTATTATTATTGCAATCCCCATTTGATTCCCATGAAAATCCATCACAAATTCCATTTCCAGGAAGATTCTTCCTCTGTTGATTTCGGAGACAATCCATGCAAAACCCCCATGGAAAACCATAAAAAAAAAAAAAAAAATGCTTTTTTCTTTGCTCTGTGTGGTTTCTGGATGTGTTGTAAGGGTCTCTTAGCTTTTGTGCCATTGGATTTAAATATTATGAACCCTAACTCCACGATTTTTTAGGCAGGCTGAAAAACTCAACCTTTACCTGCAAATCATGGTCATATTATTGAATAGCATGTTATGTCTTTTTTTTTTTTAAAAAAAAAAAAACGGACAGATTTTGTATCCTGTGCGTGGCTTGGACTAGTAGGAAATATCGGTAAATTTTCCGAAAAATCGGTAAAAATACCGATTAATATTGAAATATCAGATAGATTTTGGAAAATTTACCAAAATTTCTGTGGACCAATAATTGGTTACGAATTTTGTGTTGGAGCCGGCTGATCAATGATATTTCTCTCCGAAATAGTATTTTATTTATAATTATTATGAAAACAATGATAAACAATTTATTAAAAAACATGACAAATTTTATGGTAAAATTATTTATTAATAAAAAATTGTTTATATGAAAAAGATAAACATTAAGTATGAAAATTCTAAAATTATTAAAAGAAAAATATTATAAAATAAATATCATAAATAAATTAAAATGGATATTTTATAATTCTAATTTATTTATTACAAAATTCATTATAAAATATTTTATTGCTATGTAATAATGGTCCACAATTACCAACCCATTGTAGAAATAAGCAAAGCTTTCTCAAACTGCATGGGTACGTAATGATGATCCTATCTTTTTATCCAAAATGTAGAACAAGAAACATGAAACCTGGATGAGAAAAAAGGAAACAAACAAAGGGAAAAAGAACTAAGAGTTTTAATGGATATTGATGTTCTATTTGTTGTTTAAAAGTTCATATCCTTGTACCAAAAATGCAGGTCCTCCTAATCATGGGTTAGTTTTTTAATTTCTCAATCACTAGAGGACAATTTCAAGGGATAAGCCTTGTTAAGGTAATTCTTTACTCTCTCCTGTTTCTCTCTCTCTATACTTTCCCATGAAACTCTAACTTGTCAATACTTCATTTTTTTTAAAGGAAATTGAACATATATAATCAAACTTGTAGTTGAGTTATTTGATGGTTAGTAGATTTGGTCTAGTGGGTGGGTTTACTTTTGATTTAATTTGATTCCATTGAATGTGACGTTGATGACTTTATATTTTGAGTATTAACTTTTGTTTGTTTGTGGCCAAGTGTAATTAAATTTCTCTACTCATGAGTTTTCAAGTAAATATATTTCTTTTTTCCGCTACTAGGCAAATAACAAATATGTTAAAGGAATTAAATGTATTTCATTTTAATGTGTTAAGGATACTTAGATAGAATTTAAATAAGTTCATGCATGAAACATTAGACTTCCCGTTCTAGCATCCTTGTATGACAAAAATTTCTCTTATTACATGCTAAGGACATTTAAGTTGTCAAAGAATGCAAATGGTTCATTGATGAACTAGTTTGATGTTGACAACTTCTAACTTAGTCTAGCATGTGAACGAGACTTTTTTTCTACAAATGATGCTTGAATTGTCCAATTGGACAATATAAGGAAAACATAATATCTTTGAAGTTACGCTCTTATGCTTCATTCATTTTTTAGAAATTTCGACATTCGTTCCTTTTGTTCTCTGGGTGCATATTTGGACAAGGCTGAATAATATGCCTTCTCCATTTTGTGTACTTGGAGAACTATAGGGAAATGCTGTCGAAATTTTTCTAAAATGAAACGAAACAGAATAGTAGTTGACATGTAGGGATTATGTATTCCTATATGGGATAGGAACCACCACCTAAACTAGGAAGTTGGAGATGTTAGAATGCATAAGACATGTAGTATAAGTTGATATTAGTTTAACAAGATAGAATCATGAGAGTTAATTATGTTTCTTGGTTTAATATTTTGATATATAATTTTATTTTAATTTTACGGAAATTTGCATAATAAATTATCTTTGACGATTCGAGAGTGAATAAAGACTTAAACAAATGTAAGATATATTTATTTCTCATTTGCATGGTAGCACATCAACTAGATAGGATCATAATTCTATAAGAGAACCACATTTATTACTTTGGTTCAATACGTAATGAAATTAAATGTATTTAATAAGATGAAATATCATGAAGTAATAGAAATTTTAAATTGATAATTTGTGGCATTAACTACAATGACATGAATTGAATAAGACAATTTTTATAATTAACCATCCCACTTTCATATACTTGTAGACAACATGGATATATTACATGATGAATCCTTTTGATATATGATACAACATTAACATTTCAAAAGTGTTAAAACAATTGCTTTTGTAGACAAAGAAAAAAAAGGTCTAATGCATGGAGCAAGAGCCCTTACTCTTAACAAGTTGATTCTAATGTTAAAATTCCTCATGATTAATTCATTGTGTATTTGAAAAGTAGAATGGATCAAAGTTGGATGTCTAAAGATAGAATGTCAAGGGAGTATGAGGAAGGAGTTGAATACTTCATTAATTTTGCATTAGAACATTGTCCCAATCAACGTGGAATTCGTTGTCCTTGTATGCGATGTGGAAACTTAATACATCATACACCTAACAAGATTCGGGAACATATGTTTTTCAATGGAATTGATCAGAGTTATTGTACATGGTATTGGCATGGAGAAGCAGGTCCTACTAGTAGCCAACCAACTGAAATGGCACAACGTTATGACACGATGGATTGTGGTGACGTTGCTAGTACAGTAGAAATGGTTCATGCTATAGAAGATGAGTTTATGACATACCCAATGTCATTTAAAAAATTGCTTGAAGATGCTGAAAAAACCTTTGTATCCTAGTTGTATAAAGTTCACAAAACTTTTTGCACTAGTTAAATTGTACAATGTGAAGGCACGGTATGGTGGTCAGATAAAAGCTTTTCAGATTTACTCCAAATATTAGGGGATATGCTCCCGGTCAACAATGAGATGCCCTTATCCATGTATGAGGCAAAGAAAACATTGAATGCATTAGGGATGGAATACAAAAAGATATATGCATGCCCAAATGATTGCATACTATACAGGAATGAGTTAAATGAAGCATCTTCATTTCCTACTTGTGGAACGTCAAGGTGGAAGGTAAACAAGCAGGGGCAAGAAACACTAGAGGATCCCTGCAAAAGTGTTGTGGTATTTCCCACCCATTCCTAGGTTTAAGAGGATGTTTCAATCTCCCAAAATAGCGAAAGACCTAAAATGGCATGCACAAGGAAGAGAAAATAATGGTAAACTTCGACACCCAATGGATTCCCCAACATGGCAACTAGTGAACCAAATGTGGCCTGAATTTGTTTCGGATTGTAGGAACCTTAGACTTGCCATTTCAGCAGATGGTATCAATCCTCATAGCTCCATGACCAGTAGGCATAGTTGTTGGCATGTTCTCACAATAACTTACAACCTTCCCCCTTGGTTATGCATGAAGAGGAAATTTATGATATTATCTTTACTAATATCAGGACCACGACAACCTGGTAAGGATATCGATGTTTATTTGGCACCATTAGTCGATGATTTGAAAACATTGTGGGAGGTAGGGGTGAAAGCCTATGATGCACATCAACAAGAGTTCTTCACATTAAAGGCTATTTTGTTATGGACGATTAATGATTTCCCTGCATATGGAAACTTGTCTGGTTGCACCGTTAAGGGATATTATGCTTGTCCAATATGTGGTGAAGAAACAAATTCACATTGGCTAAAACATGGGAATAAGAACTCATACACCGGGCATAGAAGATTTCTTCCATGCAACCATCCATTTAGAAAGCAAAAGAAGGCATTTAATGGTGAACAAGAGTTTAGGTTACCTCCAAAAGAACTTACTGGAGATGAAATATTTACAAAGGTTGATATGATTCATAACTCATGGGGGAAAAAAAAAGGCTAAACAATGTGAATCCTTTGCTAATCCGACAAGTTGCTGGAAAAAGAAGTCTATATTTTTTGAACTTGAATATTGGAGATATTTTTATATCCGACACAACTTGGATGTCATGCATATAGAGAAGAATGTTTGCGAGAGCATCATTGGAACTTTGCTTAACATTCCAGGTAAAACAAAGGATGGAGTAAAGTCTCGACTTGATCTTCTCGAAATGGGCTTAAGGCCTGACTTAGCACCAAGGTTTGGGTTGAAGCGAACTTATCTTCCTCCTGCATGCTATACTCTTAGTAGAAAGGAGAAGAAAATAGTATTGCAGACTTTAGCTGATTTGAAGGTTCCAGAAGGTTATTGTTCAAACTTTAGAAACCTTGTGTCCATGGAAGAGCTAAAGCTTAATGGTCTTAAGTCCCATGATTATCATGCACTTATGCAACAACTACTACCAGTAGCAATAAGATCCGTGTTGCCTAAGCATGTCAGATATGCCATTACAAGATTGTGTTTTTTCTTTAATGCACTTTGTGCAAAGGTGGTGGACGTGTCAAGATTGAATGATATACAACAGGACATAGTGGTGACTTTGTGCTTGCTAGAGAAGTATTTTCCACCTTCCATCTTTGACATCATGCTTCATTTAACAGTGCATTTGGTAAGAGAGGTTAGATTATGTGGACCAGTGTATATGAGATGGATGTACCCATTTGAAAGGTACATGAAAGTCCTCAAGGGTTATGTTCGAAATCATAATCGTCCAGAAGGGTGCATTGCTGAGTGCTATATCGCAGAGGAAGCCTTAGAGTTTTGTACAGAGTATTTATCGGGCATGGATGCAATTGGGATTCCTTCTAGTATGAAAGATGAATGGAAATGTGGGAAACCATTACTTGGTGGTCGTGCAATAACTATTCATGATTACAAATTGGTGGAGCAAGCACATCATTATGTTCTACAATACAACCATTGTACAACCGTTTATTGAGTAAGTGTCATATATGTGAATATTTGATTTTAAAACTCTAACTAATGTTTATACAAACCATGACTTGCCTATTTTTGCTTGATAGTGAACATATGAAATATTTGAAGACAAAATATCCTCGTCAATCAAAGAGAGTGAAGTGGCTAGAGGATGAACATGTGCGCACATTTAGTTATTGGCTTAGAAAAAAGGTATGAAACTATTCATACTCCCCTTAAAATTTAATGCTTACAAAATTTAAATTACATTAACTTACATATCATTAATGAACCTTATAGGTTTCAGATGACATAAGTAAGAAAGAACCTATTGAAAAGGAACTTAAGTGGCTTGCACAAGGACCAAGACAACAAGTTCTTACGTACCCTGGATATATCATTCATGGTTGTCGTTACCACATCAAGAACCGTGATGAGGCACGAGTCAACCAAAATAGTGGTGTTAGTATTGTGGCATCGACCATGCAAATTGCAAGTTCCAAAGATAAGAATCCTGTGCTTGGTGACATGTGTTTTTATGGGATTATCACAGAGATATGGGACCTTGATTATAACATGTTTAACATTTGTGTTTTTAAGTGTGATTGGGTTGATAGCAAGAATGGTGTCAAAGTTGATGAGCTTGGTTTTACATTAGTTGATTTGAGCAAGATAGGACATAAATCAGATCCTTTCATTTTGGCAACGCAAGCCCAACAAGTTTTTTATGTAGAAGATCAAGTTGATCCAAGATGGTCTATTGTATTATCAAGGCCAAAAATGGAGTTGTTTGACATAGAAGGTGATGACAACATAGCCGACAATTGTATGGAGCATCACCCATTTGCGAATGGGATGCCTAATATTAAGTCTTTTGATGAAGTTGAAGATTATGATGAAATTTGTATGCGTACTGATTGTGAGGGGATTTGGATTGAAAATTAAGCTTAATACTTTTTTTTGGTTGTGATTGTGATTACTAAGTGTATTATGTGATTTTTGAGTTATTGTTAATATACAATATGATGCTCAACAATGTTATGTTTTTATTTTATTCTTGTCAAATATATTTTTATTATTATATACTTGCTAAGCTATTCTAAATAAATGTAGTTAGCATCATATTTATATATTTTGAATAGTTTGAACTTTCATTTGAGCTTAATTGATATGTAGTTAAATAAATGTTGCTTATATGTTGATATTGTATGTTTAATTTAAGATTAGACAAGATAAAGCCATTACTCACTTATTTCATATTGATTCAACTTTTAAATAATTTAAGGGGTAATTGCATTGAAGGTTTCCATAGATTTGAATTAAAAACTTTAAATCAAAGTGTTAAACTACGTACTATGCAAAACAAAGCAAAAGGTTTTATGGGAAGATAGATTGAATCCACCAACCCATAATGAACCGGTTTGAAACATTAATAAATAACATATATGAATTAACTGTAAACATAATAACAACCTACCTTATATGAAGTTGATCTTCGTTAGGAGTCATCTAACAATGGAAAAATATGTTTTAATTGATAGTTGAATATTCTTATTTCCAACTGAAACGGTGTATGAATACCATAATTTTTATTTTCTTGCTCCTTCCTTTGTTTTAGGTCACTTGTTTATGCTAGAGAACAAAACTTTTGAGAGATAATTGATCAAGTTGCAATTTTTGTGTAATTGAATAACATTAGTTTTAAAAAATTCAAATAAAGTTTCATTAATGTGAATTTGGTGGATTTTTGACTTTATGTGAATTTAGAGAAAATCTTCTTCAATTTATTTTACTTCAACGAATGTAGTCTTTGGTTTGTTATTGTTAACTATTAGTGACATTACTCCATCCTCAATATTGTGTAAGTGAAGCCATGTATCCTAGAATCATTAAAGTTAAGGCAACCACATCTCATTACATATGATTAATACTTATATGCTTAATAGTAGGAAAATCAAACACCTTGCAATGCATCCTCAACCCACACTCTTAAACTTCATTTTATGAGTATTGCATCCTAACTAGAAACATGCATTCCAATTAGGACCTTATAACAGTAGTGACTAAAATAGATGTAATTTAACTAAGCTATAATGGTAGAATGTGTGTGTGTGTGTGTGTGTTTATAAGATAAGTCATGGTAATTTTCTTTAAACTCGATGATATGTTGTTGTTGAGGTTTAGCAATAGATTAGCCTATTAATTTTATGCATATTTCATAATCAACATTTAAGATTAATTTTCATGTATTGCAAAGTTTGTACAACAATGATTTATTCATACTTATGAAATCATTTCGTAACTAATTTCTTTAGATTTAGTTGAGATACATTTTCAAGTGTTGTTTATTATTGCCTAATTCTGAATTATTTGGGAACTTGGGAGAAAAGTGCTACATTTTTACGGATGGCTCCACCAAGAAGAGATAAAAAGCAGGTAACTATTAAAATATCATGTTTTACTTTTGAATGTAAGATATATATATATATATATATGTATGTATGTATTATGAGATTAATCATATTCTTTTGATTGTCATGTAGATGGATGAAAAGGAAGGAAAACAGAAGATTACTTCACCAAAAAGGTTAAGAGGCCCAACTTTAAAACCTGAAATTGCTAAAAAGAGAAGTGAAGGACTGAAAATTGACATTCAATATAATGATGATGGTGAGGGAGTGGGTGAGGGATATGTACAGCTTGTATCATACATGGGTGTGTTAGCACGAACCATGGTGCCAGTTTATCATACTGATTGGAGAGTAGTGCCTGTGGAATTGAAGGAGAAATTATGGGATTGCGTTAAGGTATATAGAAATCTATTGAAATTATTTTTCTATATTTTGTGTAGACTGACATGATTATTAAATAATCAATATCTTCTTATAAAGTATGTAGTAATCTAATGAAATTATTTTCCTTTATTTTGTGTAAATAATCAAGATCTTATATTTTAGGGTGCATTCTTGGTTGATGAGAATAGCAAAAACAACGTCATATCATCCATTGGGACTAGCTTTAGGTCATTCAGGCACAGATTGACAAAAGAGTATATCCTGCCTTATAAGGATAAGCCCGAGTATCTTTTGCAGCCACCAACTGAATATAATTACATTCCAATTGAAGACTGGAGAAAGTTAGTGGCTAATAGGTTGTCAAAAGAGTTTCAAGTTAAATAAAAAAAATGAAAAGAAAGGAGGGCAAAATACGTTTATATTCATCGAGTGAGTAGGAAAGGATATGCAAGACTTCAAGAAGAATTGGTAAGTTGAATTAGTATTTTTATTTTGTTGGACATTTACTTTTGTAAAGTTTAATTACTTCACTTTTTTGTTTTTTGATAGATGCAAAAGACAGGTTCGAGGAAACCTATTGATAGATGGGTCTTGTGGAAGCTAGCAAGATTGAAAAAAGGTGAATATGATGAAGTTACGAGGCCTGTAGTGGAAAAGATTGTAAGTTGTCAAACCTATACTTAGTTTTAGTCAATTTCATTTGTTTTTTATTTATTTAATATGACTTTTGAAGTATCTTATATTTTTTTGGAGGATGAGTTGACAAAGGCTGTTGAGGAAGAGAATATCACATGTGTTGGCCAAAAGGATATCCTCACTTTAGCATTGGGTACATTACAGCATCCTAGACGGGTTAGAGGAAAAGGTGGAAAAAAAAAGCCCAAACAATTCTTCAACACACCAAAACCCACAAAAACTCTTGAAGAGGAGGAATGTCAAAGGATGTTAATGGAGAAAGTCAAGAGCTTGGAAGAGGAGATCATTGCTTTGAAAGCTGGAAAAAAAGAACCCCTCACACCCCGCTCTGAAGTGAGCAGCACAAACATAAGGAAACAATTGTTGCAACATGAAGAAATAGGAGGAAGACTCATGATAGTGCTCATGTGGAGAACCTATCAGCACAAGGGACTCGAAAAGCTTCTCCACTAACTCAGGTATATATGCCTTTTTCTAAGTTAAATTTATAAAAACAATATATAAAATAACTATAATGAAAGACTAAGGATTACAAAATATGTTTTTACAGGTTTATAAATGCAAATTAGCTCTTGAAACTGAAGATAACATTGTTGCATATGGAACTTATTTACGAGATTCACAGATTTCCATTGATGGTGCTGATATATTAGTGGTCATCCTTTACCCTCTTCAACCTAATGCACTTCTTCCATTCCCACTTTCTGAAAACATTAGGACAATAAGGGAGGGTGTTGGATATGAGGTTTTGTGGCCTATTGCATTTGTGATAAATGATGATGATGAGGTGAATAACGTTATACCCAAACTTTCAAAGTTGAGTTATATTTTCCTACACTCTTGGTTTCTTTATTTTTCATTTTAATGTCATGCATCTATTTATGTGTTTAGGATGTTGGCAAGAGGAAGAATAAAATGAAGAAGATACAAGCATCCCCAAAGAAAATCAAATATGAGAATCCTAGAGATGTACAACTGTTTTCTAAAACAGTTTCAGCAATGTTGGAGGGTAAACCGGCACCCAAAGTTGACTTTCCAATCAATGTTTTTGGGATGAAATTTCAAACTTTCCTCTTGACAAGTGAAATGAATGATGTAATTTCTGCAAAAGAGTTGACTATGAATTGCATATGTTTCTATATTTGGTGAGATTTTGTTGTAAATCTTTATGTTACATTCATGATATAAATAAGTAGAAGCTGTTTTTTTTTTTTTTTTTTGTTAAGTAATTCTAAATTGGGTGATATTTCATTAGGCGGTTGCATGAACATCTGGATGAGACACTACAGGAGAAAATTATATTTATTCATCCAGGAATGGTGTCCAAGGTGGAACAATAGCCCCACAAATTGAAAAAAGAGCAAGGTTCATTGCTGATCGCCTAATTGACTCCAAATTGGCAGACTTGGTTTTTCTTCCATATAACCCAAGGTAAGTTGTTAATCATAATTGTTTTTAATTTCTTAGCCTTATAAATGCTATTTATCTAAATTATATGTTAATATATTGTAGGTTTCATTGGGTTTTGCTGTAATTGACCTCAAATCACAAATAGTCTACTATTTAGACTCGCAATTGCAACAGCCATACCAAGATATAAAAGATATTGTGAACATGTAAGCCTACCATAATTTTAGTTTTCATATCTCAAAATGAACACTAATGTAATCTTATTTTTTGTAGGGGGTTTCGAATTTTTGTATCTCAAAAGAAGAAAGGATCTAAAAAAGAGCTCAAGTGGATGGTTGTTGAGGTTACATTTTTTTTTCTCCTAAACTTTTTGAAGACTTACCTACATTTAAGTTGCTTTCTTGAATGAAAATTTACTTGATTTTTTTTCTCCTAAACTTTTTGAAGACTTACCTACAATAAATTTCAATTAATGTTGCATCTTTTCTCTTTGCAAGGTTTCGGGTGACATTTGCAGTTGTTGCAATTTTGAGATGACAAGATCATATGTAAGATCTTATTGTCATGCATAGATGCTGAAGTTTTGGATACTTTTGGGTACATACCTATATCTTTTAAAAGATACATTTGATGAAAGTACTAATTCATGTTTTTTTTTTATTATGTATGTTTGTTGGATTCTTTTCGCATAAATTTTGGTACATGTTAATATCATTTTAGTAAAATTTCAAATATAGACTTAAAGTAATGTTGTTTTTTTTTTTTCTTGCAAGAGGTTGGGTGGCATTTGTAGCACTTGCAATTTTTAGAGTATAAAATCATGTATAAATTCTTGTTATCATGCATAATTATTTAATTTTTGGTTCTTTTTTAGTAAATATCTTATATATATATATATATATAATAGTATAAGATCATGTATACTTGTTAGGTTGTTTGTGGATACATTTTGATATATTTAGGATACATATTTATATCTTTTTAATGAACTTTCAAACACAAATATAAAATAATGTTGTTTTTTTTCATACTTGCAAAAGATTAGGTGACATGTTTAATATACATTGGATGTAGATTTTATGAATAAAAAATGATACATAATCTATCTAAAGCAGATTTTACTTGGCTGTCTTAGTAATGCTACAAAATGAGTTTAACCTTGCCTTTTGTTAATCTTGCAGGTTCATAGAAATGTTATCCAACATAAAGGAAAGTGCCACTCTTCCTCTCCATTGAAATGGTGTTCACCATGGAAGGAAAGCTCCTCTCATCAATTAGTTTTTGGTTTGCCAATGCCATAACAAGTTAAGGTTAGCTCCTTGCTAGTGATTAAATTTGAGATTTCAAAATTTTCAAAGATCGTATCAACTGAATTTGGTTTAGGAGTTGAATGTCTTAGTCCTACATGGTATGCATTTTAAATAACACATCTTGTCTTTCATTTCACATCCATGGATTTGAGGTTGTAAACATGTTATCAAAATCTAAAGCTGCAGTCCTAGAAGTTGTCCCAAACAACAAAGGGCACTCACAACCAAGTAAGTTGAAGAATAATCTTTCAATGCATTTCTCTTTGGTTATTAATGTGTTGTAGTACAAATTAAGGTCATAAGATAAGTACATTATGAATTTTGTATATACAAACAATGGTCTTTGCTGATCTGATAAGATGTCTTATTTGTTGCACACCATCATGTTATTACTACAGATCATTCTTCTTCTCTGTTATAATAAAATAGGATCTCTTTCAAAGATGGAAAGGTCAATTCACCTCGAAACTTTCTTGCTAGTACCCACTTCGAGGTTGTTCATAAAAATCAAATGACTCTCTTCAATCCCCCATTTGTATATGGTTTTCTCACCTTTTGGACTTCAACTGCTTCTCAAGTGCCATCTTCTAAGTCATATATCAAGCAATCTAAATCAGGAACATACCTTGATTCCTTCATATGCCCAATCAAATTTTCCAGAACTTGATATATCCCCTCTATTTTGGGGCCCACCTCATCCCCAACAACAAAACTATAGACATGATTTCCTACCTCGACCCAGCTCCTACCAGTCTCCTTCTTATTTCCCATTCTTTTCATCAACTTTCTCAGTCTTACAAACTCCCCACTTACCATCAGCTGCATATATATTTGATAGCATCACATAAGTCCCTGCCATATTAGGCCTCAGATCCAATATCCTGTGAGCAGCTAATTTTCTGGAATTGGGAAACCTGTGTGCTTTACAAGCTCCAAGAAATGGCCCCCAAACGCACTCATCAGGCTTGAATGGCATGCTCTCTATGAGTTCATAAGCTTCCTCAACTTTCCCAGCACGTCCTAGCAAATCCACTTCACACCCATAAATCTCCTGGTCTGGACTAATGTTATAATCACCCACCATTAATTTAAAATATCTCAAGCCTTCATCTACAAGTCCAGCATGACTGCAAGCACTAAGAATGCCCATAAACAAGACTCAGTCAGGCTTAATATCTGACCTGACCATCTTGTCAAACAATTCAACAACCTCTTCTCCATACCTATGAGTCTCATACCCAATCACCATGGTAGTCCAAGAAACCAAATCTCTACGAGACATACCCCCAAAAACTTGGTGCGAATCAACAATATTTCCACATTTGGAATACATGTCTATAAGGGCGTTAGACAAGGCCAAATTCCCATCAAGGCCTCTTCGAATAATCCTCCCATGAATCTGTTGTCCACAATTCAAAAATGCTAAGGTCACGCAGGCAGCCATAATGCTGGTAAATGTGAAGCTAACTAAGATAAGAAGAAATAACATGTAGGATAAATCACTCAAAGAGGGTATATCCGAAGTCTCCAAAGAATTTGACACTGGTCGGATAAATTTTATACTTAAACTGAATATAGAATGTCTACCCACCTGGTTTGAGTGAAGATCTAATGTCCCTAAAAGAGAAAGTGCCCCAATCTCTGCTGGTAGCAAAGACAACACGTTATTCTTGAAACTTGAAGCCACAACAACTAGATGAATATCAAATATAAAAAGATTTAAAATGAAAGAAAATCTACGTACACCAGACACTCCCAAATATCTAAATTTTTTTGCAACAAGGAATAAGAATATGACCCCATATAAAACTCTGCAAGGGAACAACAACCCTTTATTGATGTTGGTATTGATGAAATTCCTACATAACTCAGATGCACATGTTTCATTAGAAGAGTTGAGAGAAAATAGTTCAGATAAAAGAATATACTTAAAAACCACTATTAATTCCTCTAAAACTTTATATACGTACTGGAAAAACCTTGTAGAGACTAGATTCACTCACTGTTCTGATGAAAGTTAAGACGAATGGGATGTGAAAGCCTTCCAATATTCTCTGGCAAGCCAGTCAACAAGTTTCTTGCTATGAAAATAGCAAGCAAACACAGTTTTGAGAATACTTTAAGTATATTTAAACAAAGAATCAGATATTGGTGGCATCAGATAAAGGACTATTTACATGTCTCAGTTGGATTGGATATTTCATATCCCGCGATCAAGGTGTTCCATGTGATCAAATCCCTTTGATTCATTTCATAGAAATATCTATTTGCTTCAGAGAAACAACTACACCTGCAATACATGTCTAGTATAGAATTCATGACAGGAAGATTGGATTCAAACCCATGTTTAGTCACTGCTGA